>NC_022016.1:69923295-69931978 GCF_000317375.1 Microtus ochrogaster
GAGTCTCCTGGGGCTTAGAGCTGGAGGTAGTCACACTTTCTGTTATGTGTCTCCTTGGGCTGAAAGCTGAAGGTAGTCACACTTTCTGTTATGTGTCTCCTCTGTCTCCTTGGGCTGAGAGCTCAAGGTAGTCACACTTTCTATTATGTGTCTCCTCTGTCTCCTCAGGCTGAGAGCTGGAGGTAGTCACACTTTCTGTTTTGTGTCTCCTTAGGCTTAGAGCTGGAGGTAGTCATACTTTCTGTTATGTGTTTCCTCGGGCTGAGAGATGGAGGTAGTCACACTTTCTGTTAATTTGTCTCCTCAGACTGAGAACTGGAGGTAGTCACACTTTCTGTTAATGTATCTCCTCGGCCTGAGAACTGGAGGTAATCACACTTTCTGTCATTGAAAGATGAGTGTTTAAAGCAGTAAAGCCCTTTCTGAATGGAAGCCTCAGTTGGAACTGCAGCTAAAGAGGAAAATGAAGTTTTATCTGTTTAAATTTAGGAGGCGGATGGAGAGATAGGGAGGATCTGGGAGGAGTTGGGGGAGGGAAAACTGTAGTCAGAATATCATACGAATCGATCTTCAATAAAATGAGAACTTCTGTGTCCTCTTCAGAACACTATCCCTCGATCTCACTTTGGAAAAGAATGCTCCGAGCAGGAAAGTTGGAGCCTGTAAAGTGATTTAGGATTTCTATGGTCAAGGAAAAGATGGCTAGAGTTACCCAAGGATGCTACCGTGATGAGCCAGTCCTCACTATGCCTGCCTTCTTCTCACCATCACACTTAGGCAGTTAAGCAAAGGAACTTCCTCTGGTGAAGAAATAGTTATGACCAACTCAGGGGATGTTGGTCTAAATCACAGGAAGATTTAATTTATAAAACTAATGACCAATGACGCCAGTGTGACGATGACTGGGGACATTGCCTGAGCACTAATGCAATCGCAAATGCCATTTATTTTTGAAAGTCTTCAGATGCAAAATCAGTTCTGTGCTGGCTAGTTTTTATGTCAATTTGATACAGGCTAGAATCATTTGAGAGTTGGAAACCTCAGCTGAGAAAATGTCTCCAAGCTGAGAAAATGTCTCCCTAAGATCAAGCTGCAAGCCTGTAGGGTTTTTTCTTAGTTAACGGCTGATGAAGAAAGGCCAGCTTATTGTGGGTGGTATCATCACATAAGAAAACAGGCTGAGCAAGCCAGGGGGAGCAACCCAGTAAGTAGCACCCCTCCAAGGCCTCTGCATCTGCTCCTGCCTTGAAGTTCCTGCCTTATTTAGGTTCCTACCCTGACTTCCCTGAATGATAAACTGATAAACTGTGATATGGAAGTTTAAACCAAATAAACCCTTTCCTCCTCAAGTAGATTTTTGTTATGGTATTTCGTCACAAAAGTACCTGAAACAAATGCAAGATGATTTTATAAGGACTATACATTTTACATAATGATTTCACCTGAACTGAGGACAATAATACATGACAGCCTACATCTGAATCTAGGCTTCCTCAGGAATGCAGGCTGGGAGCCTGGCAGCCCTCCCTAATCATTGCCCTTTGAGCCGCCTTTGCTGGTCTCCAGGTTTATGTCCTGCTGCACTGGCCGGTTGTCCTATTCTTTCTCTGGTTCTCATTGTTTCAGTCATACCAGGGAACCATCAATGAAGAGATGAAAAAATCACATAGTATGAAATTATCACAAAGATTTTAGGTTAAAAGTAACAAACTGCTGTAAAAATGAACAGGAAGTAATAAAATTGCCCATTGAATTTTTGATAAATCAGAAAAATGTATTTAGTGACCCTCACAGTTATAGTTATAAATAGTAACACTCACTCAGTAAGTAAACTTTTGCTCTTACTTTCATCTGAGATGTACATACTCTATTATGTATATAGCATTTAAAAATGTACACCTTGAATATTAATTATTAACTTCTTAAGAGTTGGAATTGACTGGGTGCTGGTGGCACACGCCTTTAATTCCAGCACTTGGGAAGCAGAGGCAGGTGGATCTCTGTGAACTTGATTGAAGCCAGTCTGGTCTACAGAGCGAGTTCCAGGACAGTCGGGGCTATTATTCAGAGAAACCCCGTCTTGAAAAAACAAACAAACAAAAAAGAGTTGGAATTGGATAAAACTCATGCAAATTACTCTTTCATTCTTATCATTTTTCTTAGGCTGTGCAATAAGCTGTATAGAATATATTTCTCTCTAGTATAGTACCAGTTCTTTGAAAAATGAGTTTAAAGCTTTAGCAACAGCATACTGAAGAAACAAAGCACCCACTATTGCACACGAGTGTTCCCCTGCCTGCATATCAACTTCCTGGCACTAAATCACATGAAGAATAGATTATTAACTATGGTCTTTCTCTCTCTCTCTCTCTTTCTCTCTCTCTCTCTCTTACACATACACACACACACACACACTTGGAAAACAATCACTACATTCCATTTTGATAACCTCTCCCATTTCTTCTGCATTGATATCTATATAAAATTTATTGATAATAAATCATAAATAAATTAATTCTAAACAATTCTTTGAAAGACATACAATTTTAGCATTTAATAAGATGAAAGAAAATTTAAGTGCTAATGAGATGGGCGTGTTTTTCTTACACAGAGAAATAAATGTTGACTGAATATTTGGTACTGCGGAACATAGAAAATGCTCAATATTTTTTTCAGAGTCAATCAATATTGCAATTTTAAATTGTCAGCACTAGCAACAGCACTTCACATAGGCACAAACTAGCACAAATACATTGAAAATCATTTCAGACACTGTTGGAAATTCTTTCCTAATCCAAAGCCAAAACTCACTGAATGAGTTTTTGTGAAACTCAGGCCAGTAAGTTAAGAATTTAAAAAATTAAACATTCTAACACAATACACTCCAAGGACACACTAGCATGGTATATGCTGAATGATGACAGTGGGGAAATAAATTATGAAGTCTGAATTTTCCATAATGAAATGATTGCTTCTTTAAGAAGGGGAAACTTTACCTAAAAAGTAAAAACACTGCACTTCACATATACTATAGTCTCATTGTATTTTTGATGTTGCATGGCCTTGGTGTTCCATGTGGGATGCAAAATGAATAGATTACATGTTCAGAGCCAAGGTTACAGGGAAGTCCCACAATGCAACAAAGCTGGAAGCCACCAGGAACAGCTTGAGCCATTACATGTTTGATTTTGAATTAATTTTTGACCATTGTGTTCAGAAATCTTTTACCATTGCCAATTTTTCTCAACCTTCACATTCAGTTATATGACCTCCATGTTCATCATGACCCAGAGCTTAAGAAACTGGCATATGTATTTTCTAAAACTTTTTTGCAAATAAATTCGAGAGCAGGCACTCTTTTGTCTGCCTTCTTTACCTTGACACCATTAGTTTTTCCCTAGATTGGCGTGGGGATCAGTAGTGCCTCCCTTCTTAGTGCCACACGGTAATCCATTAGACGTTCACACCACAGGCCACTTATCCATCCGCCTGCTTCCTGTGTGTCATTGCTAGGTGCTCACTGCGCAGAAGCTGCAATGACTGTTCCACATACATCCGTGAATAGACAATCTTATGACTGTTCCACATATACCCACAAACAGACAATCTTACGTCTTTCCTCCCTGTGTTGATGTCTTTGATGTATGTCTTCTCTAACAGCAGTTACTTATAGCCTTCAGCAAAATACTGAGCACAGATAGTAAAAATAAGCATTCTTACTTTTTCATATCTTTAAGGAAAAATAATTCTGTTTTTCACCTAAATTTATGATGCCAAATGTCTTTTATATAACATTTGCTTAAATAATTTCTTTTCTATTAACTTTCTTTTTTTTTTAAATCTAGAATGGATGCTGGACTTTTCTGCATCTACTGAGATAATTATGTTCATTCAATTTATTTTCTAGGCTTTAATATAACATAATTGCATTGATTTGTTATTTCAAATAAGCATTGCAACAATCTTATATTTCTTTGATAATCGCTATTTGATCATTGTGAGAATCTTCATGTATAATTGAAGTGGACATACTATCATTTGTTAAGAATTTTTACAGCTATCATATGGAGACATTATACAGATTTCCTTGTTAGGGTGGTTTTTCTGTGACTCTTATAATAGGGAAATCTTGACCTTGTGCAATGATATTCTCTTTGTTCCAATATAGATAGAAGCAGTACAATTTCTTCAAATTTTTGCATACAATTTTCTTTGTAAGAAAGTTCTAAACCTTACAATCAATTTCATAATAGATACAGGCACCTTCATGTTATCTCTATGTATGAAAATTAGTAGCTTATATAATTTTAAGGAAATTATCCATTTTATAGATATTGTCAGTGTGTTGGTATAAAGTTATTCATGATATTGTTTACCATTCCTCTGCCTTTAGAATAGACCCTGACATATTTCCCTTTCATTTCTTATATTGGGAGTTTGTTTCTTTGTAGTTCTCTTTGTCTCTCTCTCTCTCATTCTCCATCCAACTACAGGTTTATAATTTTATCATTCAAAGAATATGAGATTCATTGATTTCTTTCTTTCTCCTTTTCCAAAACTTATTAAAAACCTTATCATAAAGAATTTGAAAACAAAAATATCTCACAGTAAAATTTATAGATAGATAGATAGATAGATAGATAGATAGATAGATAGATAGATAGATAGATAGAGATAGGTAGATAGAGATAGGTAGATAGATAGATAGAGAAATTTCAATTAATATATGTACAGTTAAATCAATCTCAAACCATTGATTTTCACATTGGATTTTACACATCCACTATCAAATATTTTTATGCACTTATCTACCAGCAAAAATGAAAAACTTTGACGGAGATAAAATAAGAAATGAGCTCATATATCCATTAGTTACTTCCAGTCCTTCCTCAGAACCTAATGTCTATCCATTCTTGTTGTTTTAGTTGGCATCTCTATCGCTGTAATGAAGTACTATGACCAAAAGTTACTTGATGAGGAAAAGGTTTATTTCTCTGACTTTTCCATATCTGAGTTTGTAACCATAGGTTTATCTCCTACCCACAAATTCCTGAATATCCACTCAGAGGCTTAATATTAATTATATGCTGTTTGGCATAAAAATACAAAACTGGAAATTATAATATATAAGCAAAAGACCTGTAAGTTAAAAAAAAAAAGTCCAGACCATATACCCAAAGGATGCTCAATCATACTATGAGGATATTTGCTCAACTATGTTCATAGAAGCATTATTGATAATAACCAGAACCTAGATGGCCTTAACTGAAGCATGAATAAAGAAAATGTGGTACATTTGCACAATGGAGTACTACTCAGTGGTAAGAAACAAGGACATCTTGAAATTTGCATACAAATGGATGGAACTAGAAGAAAGCATCCTGAGTGAGGTAACCCAGACCCAGAAAGATGAGCTGGCATGTACTCATTCATAAGTGGATATAAGACATAAAGCAAAGGATAATGAGCCTATTGCCCATGATCCCATGAGAAGCTAGGTAACAGAGACATACATGGATCCCTCGGGAAGGGGAAATAGACAGACCTGAGAAAATTGGGAACATGGGGATGGGAAGAGAAGGAAGGAGGAGAAGGGGAGAAGGGAGGGGAACTTGAGGGAACAAGATGGTAGAGATGGGGGGAGGAACAGAGAAGGAGAACAAGGAAAGAGATATCTTAGTGGAGGAAGCCATTATGGGGCTAGCAAGAAACCTGGCACTAGAGAAACTGCCAGGAATCTACAAAGATGACGCCAGCTAAGACCCTAAGCAAATATGGAGAGGGTGCCGGAACAAGCCTTGCCCTGTACTCAGATTGATAATTGTCTTAAATATCGTCATAGAACCCTCATCCAGAAACTGATGGAAGCAGATGTGGAGGTCCACAGCCGAAGTCCAGATGCAGAGAGGAAAAAGCAGTACTATGAGCACAAGGGTCAAGACTGTGATGAGGACCCATCGAAACAGCTGACCTGAGCAAATAGGAGCTCACCGACTATGGCCTGCCGGCAGGGAAACCAACATAAGACCAAAGTAGGCCCTCGGAATGAGGGTGACAAGTGTGTGGCTGGGGCAAACTATGGGGCCACTGGCAGTGAGTTCAGGATTTATCCCTACTGCTTGTACTAGCTCTTTGAAACCCATTCTCATTGGAAGGAAACCTTCCTTGTTCAGCGTAGATATAGTGGGGAGGGCCTTGGTCCTCCCCAAAGCACTGTGCTAGACTTTGTTGGCTCCCCATGGGAAGCTTATCCTCTCTGAGGAGTGGATGAGGTTGGAGGGGGAAGGTGGAGGCAGCAGGAGGAGGGGAAGGAGTGGGAACTGGAATTGTTACGTAAAATAAGAAAAGATTGTTTTTTTTTTTTTAAATAAATAAAGTTTTAAAGTTTTTAAAAATGCCCAGGCAAAGCAGTTTTATAGAACTCAGGACCACCAGCCTAGGTGCGACACAACCTGCCATAGGCTAGGCCTGCCCACATCAACCGTCAATCAAGAAAGTGCTCTCCAGGCTTGCCTATGCCCTATCTATAGAGGTGTTTTCTCGGTTGATATTCTCTTCTTCACACCTCTTCCCAGCATTTTCCCGAAGGCTGGATAGATGAATCCGCACTTAAGAGCATTTGCTGCCCTTGCCCAAGACCCCAGAGCCCTTCCGAGTACTCACACTGGGCAGCTCACAACTCTCTGTAACTCCAGTTCAGCCCTCTCTGGCCTCTGTAGACACCAGGCAGGCAGGCATACGAGTGGTGCCTGTAAATATGTTCAAGAAATACATTTCTAAAATTTTAAACAAACGTATTTTTTAAAAGGTTCCTTCTTTCCTCCCAAAGCGATCAGGGGCCTGAAGTGGGTTGTGCACTGAGTGCTCAGCCCCTGGAGTGCTGCACTGAGTGTCCTCGGGGTCTTTGGGAAAACGAAGTGCAGTGTTTCTATACAGACTGCCTGAGAAAGAAGTGTCAAGTTAAACTAAAACTAGCCAGCACGCTTGTTCTCTCTTTCTTCGAACTTATTTCCACTCTTCTCTTTTTTCTTTTGCTTACTTGAGATTTGTATTCTCATTTCCTCCATTTCCTAAGCTAACCACTAAATCCATCGACATTTTTATTTTCTTATAAAAGCATTTGGCGCTGTGGAGTTATCTGTAAATACTGCCTTAGCTTTATCCAACAGAACTTGCTATGTAATTCCCATTTTTATTCACTTCACAATATTTGTTATTTCCTTCTTTTGGCCCATGGGCAATTTAGAATAAGTCAGATTTCTCAACACCCGGACTTACTGTTAATTTCTCATTTAATTTCATTCTGTGAAGAGAACAAACTTTGCATGACTTGAATTTTTTTTTTATGTTACTCAGACTTATTTTATTGCCTAGGAGATCATCTACCTTGACTAATGTTCCACGAACCCTTGCAAAGACTGTGAATCCCATCCTTGCTAACCGCAGTGTTTCCCAGTGTCAATTAGTCAAAATTGATGACGTTCCTGGTTTTCTATGTCGGCCCTGGGCTACTGTGCCTCTGTTTTATCAATCACTGAGGCTAATAATTCTTTTTTTCTTTCTTCTCTCAATCTATTCATCTTGCCTCATGTGTTTTGAAATTGTTGTGAAGTACATAAATATTTAGGACAGCTATACATCCACACAGGTTTCTTCCTTACTCATTAAGGCATGGCTCTCTTTGCTCCTGATAATATCTGGGGCTATAAAACCTTCTTCTTTGTATAATTAGGCAGGCAATTCTTGTTTCATTCCACTCTCCTCATCTTGGTGCATCAGCTTGTAATCTTTCCCTCTGAACCTATTTCTGCCCTCCTATGTTAAGGTGACTTATTTGAAGCTGCATGGTAGTTGAGACATGTTTTCTAAACCATCCTGGAAATATCTGTCTTTTTTATCGTAAAACTTGGACAATTTTTACTTGAAGAAGATATTATCACCATATTCAGGTTTAAACTTCCTGTTCTCTGCTCATCTTATCTATCCGTTCTCTTTACAAATCAGCAGAATTTGATTCATCAAGAGCGGTTTGCATATTAGGCAGCCCTCCTCAAAATCAGAGGGACTTTACTTCAAAGCACGGCTGGGCAGCATTTGTAGACAGAGAATGTGAGTGAGATCAGCGTGGCCTGACCAGTCACAGGTTGGCTTTTGTTTTATTTGAGCGTGGTCTAATCTCTTGGTGGCAGCTGGGCTTGGCTGAGGCTTGGCCACACAGTAACTGGTAAAAGTCAACTGGGTGGCTTCCAGCTTGTTGACTCTTCACTTAGATTGCATAAGGACTCAAGGGATGAAGTACACCTGGGAAAAATTCAGTTTCATTCCTTGTATTCCAGTTTTATCTTCTTTTTTGAAAATTTTTCTATTTTAGTTGCCACTTTTCTCTCTTTCATTACTTTCTTAGATATAACTTCTCATTTAATAAAATTATTGTGTTTGTAAGAGTTATAGTAAAATATTTAGCTTATTGGATTCTAACTTAAAGTTACATGGTACCATTTCATAAATACTCTGAGGATCTTTCATGAAGTACAATGTGCTTCCATCTCTCCCTTCTTCGACATTATACCCTTGTTGTCATGTCATTTACTTCTACATATAGAGATATACATATAACATATGTATGTATATAAATGTATATGTAAATCTTGCACATACCTTAAAAATTTCAGTTTTCGCCAGG
>NC_022016.1:69932958-69934214 GCF_000317375.1 Microtus ochrogaster
TGAGTGCTCAGCCCCTGGAGTGCTGCACTGAGTGTCCTCAGGGTCTTTGGGAAAACGAAGTGCAGTGTTTCTATACAGACTGCCTGAGAAAGAAGGAATAACTCTGGAATTTCACTCTTCCATTTTATCTCACGGCTTTTCCTCCCCGTTTTCTCACTGCTTCTTCCTCCCAAAGCACATATTTCAAATCCAAATGTCAGACTGTCTGCAGGTGCAGAGCTCAAGACTGATAACATTTGGGGGCCAGATGCTAACTGACGTAAACAGCGCTAATAGCTATGCAGACCGGAGACTGAAGCATCGATTTCCAATTCCACGATTATTATTCGGTTTACCGCAGCGCCTTCCACCCCTTCTGCCTCAACTAACAAGGAGGTGTGTGGCCTGTTTAATTCCAAAGAAAATATACAAATTAATTTTAAATAGAAAATTCCTTAAATGTTCAGTGATGGCATTTTGCAAGGAGCCTTAGGAACACATCTTTTATACAGACCCCTCTCACTTTTCTGGTGCCTCTGGAAGGCCAATGGCCTAGAAGCTTAGTGTAAAAACAATCTCATTTTCAAAAGCAGCCCAGGGTAACCACAAAGTAGGATTTCACATCTATGTCAAGTTTTTCATCACTTTTCATTTTAAATTTGAATTGCTTTAGAATTGTGTGGAAGGTCACTTAGTTAGGACACAGGTAAGTCAGCCCCTCCTCAAGTGAACAAAAATCTAAGAAAGTGCCAAGTTTGGTGTGCTGGGAATTTCCAAGAACAACTCTGGTGTTCAGAGAATCACTGGTAAATCCACCGGACAGGTGGTTGTTCAGAATTAGTACTGTGTCCCAGACAAGTGCCAGGCATTGCTAGTTAACCCTTTGGTGAGTGTGGCAGAAAGCCCTACTGGGGTTTAGAACTGAAAAGAAGGGAAGACAAACAAATACTAACTGTACCGAGCTGTGATCGATGCTGTAAGGAAAGGGAAAGCTGTTTAAATAGCAGCTGGAGAAAGAAACGGTTTAGTATGTAACATAGTCCAAGGCTTAGAGAAGAAGAAAGCAGCCGCACAGAGAACAAAAGGCTAAGCAGGAGGCCAGAGTTTGTTCATTCCTCAACAAATCTTTATTTAACACTTTCCCTGAGCTAAGGTTCGGCCTGGTTCTCAATCGGGGAAGTCTGGGGCTGAGTTCTAAAGAACAGAGGCAGGGGGGTGTGAGCAGATGTGGGGCCCAAGACTGTTTGGAATTTACTCTAAGGACTGTACCATGATTT
>NC_022016.1:69934379-69957755 GCF_000317375.1 Microtus ochrogaster
TGTGTGTGTGTGTGTGTGTGTGTGTGTGTGTGTGTGTGTGTGTGTGTGTGTGTAAAAGGTGTTCTATGTTCTTGAGGAGCACAGCCCTCCACTGGACAAACGCTATGATATTCACAAATAAATATCTAGATACCAATATGAAGAAGGACACTTAAAAGAAATTGAGAATAATTAGAGGGTTAATTATTTAGGGGTAGACTCACAGATCACAATCCTCTGCTTGAACAGGGAATAGCAACCAAATCCCGAGCTAGAAAAGAGGCCAGAAGCGCATTTTACATTGGCATTTATAGTATAAGAGGCCACGCCCAAGTGGGCGGGTAACTTAAAGGCTACTGGCTGTAGGAATTCTTACAGCACCTATACAGGTATAGTTGTGGGGGGGGTGGGCTCACAGAAGAGGGAAAGTATAAGAAAAATTAACTCCGTAGCTTAGCAATTGTTAAAATCTATATAAAGCTAACCTTTATCCAACCCAACTCTTTGGTTGAAGTGGGTGTGGAGACGGAGAGACGTCAGAATCCAGCGGCACACTGTCACTCCCCTGCCCTGCCTCTGCTCCGAGAGTAACGGCTGAGGAAAGTGATGATGTCTCTGGGGAGGCTGTAGAGGACTCAACAATACGGGGTAGACCTACTAGCCACGAAATTGTGCTCTGTTTTCTTCATAGCATCTACGTTATCCACAAACACCATTTTTATTATGATTATCTGATGCTAATTCTTACCTCAGGAACCCTTTTCCATACTGCTATCATAGCAAGCCTAGAACCATGCCTTGTCTTAGAGTGAGTGCTAATAAGTATTTTCTTAAATGACTATCACCATTCCTACAAATACACACTTGAAAAACAATCTTTTTTCTACCATCAAAATGTCTATGAGATGTCTCATCTAAGAGGCACCGCAAAGATCTTTTCCCTCACAGATTTCTTCAGATTGAAGTGTGGGGTCAGAGTACAGGGAGTCTTGGTTTCAGTTTATTCCCCACAGAGTGGGTTCTAGAAACCAGAATCCCCGGGGTCATACCCCTTCAGCATTCCAGCACTCTCTCTGGTGAAGTCTAATGGAGATTGTTGCCAATGAATGTCATTTTCAAAACCCCCAGGAAGAAAATCACAGTGGTGGGGAGCTACTTCCTACATGCAGATTAACTGACCATCATAATTTTTCTCGTGGTCTCTGGAAGGAGAGTCCTGGAGTTTAGAAGTGGATTTTCAAGATAGAATCGCAAAAGTCTATTGTCATTGCACCCACAGAAGTTCTGCTTCTTGCTAGGGCGTGGACTCGTCATCATGTTGTCTGTGGCTTTTGTGCAGTTAAGTCATTCATTCAGAAAGCCACGGGTTGGTTCTAGAAAGATGGGTCACTGTTATTGTGAGTAGAGAGATGTATCCCTCTACCTTCTCCTCTACAGTACCAGGTAACGCAGTGAAGTACTGACCAGTGTAACTACCTAGGAAAATAGGCAAATGGTTAATTTTACCAAATTTAGACAAAAGTTTTTCATTTTGTTTTGTTTCATTTCGTTTTGTTGTGTTTTTTGAAACAGGGTTTCTCTTCTGCCTCTTCAGTGCTGGGATTAAAGACATGTACTACCGCCACCTGGTTTGGACAAGTGTTTTGAAGATGTTATCTTAAGTATTATGGGGGAATTTTTTTCTAATAGACTATTACTAAGACAATATTTCTCACGAACACGCTCCCTACATGCACATAACCTATACAAAGGCTATAGACACTGACGCTTCTAGGATGGAGTTCTTAGGATTTTGCAGAAGTTGGAGAGGAAGGGCAAAGTTGGAGCATTAGAGCAGCTTCACCCAAGTACTCCGTTGTGATCTTTGACTGTCAAGCACTGTCCAATGGATCTGGCTTGTCAGATGAGAGATGTCAACTGTGACATTCTTGCATTCATTCAATAACCATGTATGTGTGTGTTCTGATTTGAGAGTCAACTCTATGCTCTAGGGACACAGAAATGAACTGAGGCATAAGTCTTGCTTCAAGGAGGTTGTGGACTCAAGGGAGGGAAGCCCCTAAGATGAGGAAGACATTGCAACGTGACAGATTCCGAGTCAAGAGTGGATTGTGGACGAAAGGACCTTGGGTACAGATTATGTAACAGCAGATTAAAAAGAGGTCATATTGTAAGAGTCTTCAAATGAAGTTTTATTCGTTAGAGCCTTCATTCTTTCCCTCTTTAAAATAGGTCAAAAAGAATAAGCCTAGCAAAGTGTGGGGATTAGATGGCGCAGATGATACCCAGTGAGTCGTTTTTAAAAAGACAGACAAGGAAAAAGCTGAGCTAGCCCCCCCAGGGCAGTGCATAACTCTGAAACATGGGAGTTTCAATCTTTTTTGTTGAGTTTGTCTTTTTAGTGGGGATATTTGTTAGAGTCGGTCAAAGAAACTCAACTAGAAAATGGCTGGGTTGAAGGAAAAAAAAAAGTTTTTCCTGATTCAGAAATGAGCTATTCCTAGGATGTTACTTTATGACTCTTCATTATAGAAACCAGGCTTGTGCAGATAATTGGGAGTCTGAAAGCATCACCCTAGGGACAATTGTGAGGCCATTGTGTGACCTTCCAGTTCAGCTCGCTTTCCTGAAGGCAGAGTTGCTCCTCGTTTTAATCAAAGGCTTCACACACACCTCGCGCTTCTGTTCTTCATCCCTGATTTTCCCTTCCGGGCTCAGCAAGTAGACTTCTCATCTCCCTCCAAGTCCTGCTTAAATTGGAGGCCAGGAAACCCTGAGAAACAGTGGTGCCTTCTGCCATCTGCTGGCTCCCTCCTGTCACCAGCCCAGAGCTGGCTTAGCAAAGATAAGAAGGGATGGAAGGAGCCACAAGCAGAGGTGTGGGGCAGATAGTGGTCCCTGCTCTAGTCAAAAAGCAGAGATGTACAAAGGGTCATGAAAGCCGTGAGAAGAGGGTCACTGAGGGTGACGGGAGAGGGCCTCTGCTGTCCCAGGAGTTGGTGTAAGGTGACACCATGTCTGATATCTGAGAGAGCAGTGTGACTCTCTGCAGGTTTGTTTCAGGGAAAACACAAATAAGTTTCTTTTAAATTTTACTTTTACAACATTTCTTCATTAGACTGATCCAATAAAGTAATATCCTTTATAGATCCATTTGAAGGAAACAGCAGAAGTTGGTGCTGACTGGGGTGGGGTGTGGGTGAGGAGTTATAAGGAGAAAGAAAGAAACTAGTAGAAATGTTTTACAGCACGTTTCTGTATTCTGTCATTGGTTCAGGCAACCCTTTTATTGTTGTTTTCATTGAGCTATATATTTTTCTCCCCTCCCCTCCCATCCTTTCTTCTCCTTTTATACCCTCTCCCATGGTCTCCATGCTCCCAATTTACTCAGGAGATCTTGTCTTTTTCTACTTCCCATGTAGATTAGATCCATGTATGTCTCTCTTAGGGCCCTCATTGTTGTCTAGGTTCTCTGGGATTGTGAATTGTAGGCGGGTTTTTTTTGTTTGTTTGTTTGATTTATGTCTAAAAGCAACTTATGATGCTGGGTCTGAATTACTGCACTCAATATGATGTTTTCTAGATCCATCCATTTGCCCGCAAATTTAAGATGTTATTATATTTTTTTCTGCTGTGTAGTACTCTATTGTGTAAATGTACCATATTCACCTTATCCATTCTTTGGTTGAGGGGCATTTAGGTTGTTTCCAGGTTCTGGCTATGACAAGCAATGCTGCTGTGAACATAGCTGAGCACATGTCCTTGTGGTATGGTTGAGCATCCTTTTGGTACATGCCCCAAAGTGGTATTGCTGGGTCTTAAGGTAGGTTATTTCCTAATTTTCTGAGACATCGCCATACTGATATCCTAAGGGGCTGTACCAGTTCACAATCCCACCAGCAATCAGTGTTTTTGATCTTGGCCATTCTTACAGGTGTAAGATGGAATCTCAAAGTTGTTTTGATTTGCATTTCTCTGATGGCTAAGGATATTGAACATTTCCTTAAGTGTCTTTCAGTCATTTAGATTCCTCTGTTGAGAGTTCTCTGTTTAGGTCTGTACTCCATTTTTTATTTGATTATTTGTTCTTTTGATGACCAACTTCTTGAGCTCTTTGTATATTTTGGAGATCAGCCATCTGTCCAATGTAGGATTGGTGAAGATCTTTTCCCATTCTGTAGGTTGCTGCTTTGTCTTGTTGACCATGTCCTTTGCTTTACAGAAGCTTTCAATTTCAAGAGGTCCCATTTATTAATTGTTTCTCTCAGTGTCTGTGCTACTGGAGTTATATTTAGGAAGTAGTCTCCTGTGCTTATATCTTCAAGTGTGCTTCCTACTTTCTCTTCTATGAGGCTCATTGTGGTTGCCTTCAAACTCTACTGCAGAGCTACAGTACTGAAAACAACCTGGTATTGGTATAAAAACAGATAGGAGGACCAATGGAACCAAATCAAAGACCCAGATGTCCATCCACACATCTACGAACACCTGATTTTTGATTAAAAAAAAGCAAAAAATATGAAATGGAAACATGAAAGCATATTCAACAAATGGTGCGGGCATAACTAGATATCAACATGTAGAAGAATGAAAATAGATCCATATCTATCACCATGCACAAAACTCAAGTCCAAAAGGATGAAAGACCTCAACAGGCAACCATTTTTTAAGGATCTGTTGTTTACAAAACTCTGACCTAAATGTCGGGGACATAAAAAAACAGATATTTTCTATTTTGAATATGACAATCTATTAGGAAGCAGTTAATTAAATGAAGAATTAAACAGAGGTGCAAGTAGTTCCAAGAAGTAGTCAGCCCAGTGTACCCATGGGTTCTGAGGATGCCCTTTAACATAGATAGAAAACAACTGGGTAAAAGGAACCAATTTTATTTTCTTAACATGCATTAAAGAATAGACTGTATCAACTGTGCTTCTAAAATTTGCATCGCATTCTATAAGTAACCCCCAAATAATTGGAGTTACGCAGGAGGAGGCATGGAGATTATATGTCGCTACTAAGCCATTTCATAAAAGGGATCTGAGCATGCACATCTGTGAGTTTTGGCACAGAATGGGGCAGTGTCCTGTAATTGATCTCTTGGCAATTCTGAGAGCAACTACTATCTAAAGAACCATGAGGAAGTGCACAGTAAGGGTGGGCATCTAAGTCAGTTTGGGACTGCAGTGCCAGAGAGAGCTTCCTGGAAAAGTGATACGAGATGGTTTCAGAAGAAAGCCTTGTACTGGAGACGGCAGTAGGAAAGTGCTTTCAGGGACAGAAACATCACTTCTCCACTCTTCTGCCACCACTTCCTGAGGAGCTGAAATCTCCCACTACAAAAAAAAAAGTTAAAGCATTAGACATTAGACAGTAAGCCATTGGTTAAGTTGAGGGGAACCAGTAGGACCAGGAGAAGCAGGCCCAGCCAGGTAGAGGGGCTGCACACAAGTTAAAAAAATGAGTGAGCAAGACTGCCAGGGTGGGCCTCCTATCCTGGAAGAAAGGTACGCTTAAAACCGCTGCGGTCCACATGTCGGGTATGAATGACCACTTCCACATGGCCTATTCACATAGTCAGAACTTTATGAGTGGCATCCTCCGGATTTGCCTGAGACGTCAACATGACTTCATGAATAATAGATGTCCAAGTATCCGCAACCTTAACTACTCCGAATACAAGCACTACTTAGGATCGCGAATATAGGAACCGAATGTAAGAGAATTGTTCGGAAAAACTGGGGTATAGCTGCTGGATGAGCCAAGAAGTAGGATATGGAAAGGGCGTAACTCGAGAAACTGCAGTAAATAGTGAAACCTTATAAAATCAATATTCAAATCAGTATGAAAAGATGTTCAGATGAAGGCTGGGAAGAAGCTCAGGACCCAGGTTTGGAGCCTCAGAACCTATGTAAAACCTGGGCAAAAAAAAAGGTAGCGACTATCTGTAGACAGCACTCCAGCAGAGGAGGGGTGGAGTGGGGAGAGTCCTGAAGCACACCAGCTGAAACCAAGTCAGTGGGTCCTCAGGTAGGAAAGGGAAGAACAGCTGAGAAAGACCACTAGCATTGACCTCTGCCTTCCACACACATGTGCTGGGAGGTACACCTCCATCCCAACACACACCACCCAGTCACATATCACCCCCGCATACAGCACACACACACACACACACACACACACACACACACACACACACACACACACACTCACACGGATGGAAAAATACTAAAGTACTAGCAAGTACTAGTAGATGCATCTCTTTGGCTTTTGTCTATGTTTTCTAGAGCTTTCTTATACTGCGTATATAATGACTTTTTAATCTAAAGAAGCCTGGTTGCAAAATGTGTGTCCTGATCAAGGCCGAGCCAGAAAATGCCCTAAAATAAATGACGACCCTGTTTGTGTGTTTGTTTTTGGCATTGCAGCTTGGCTTTTCTTCCTGATCGTATTTCTGTCTGTGTGGTATATTCATTTCACTTGGTAGGGCTGCCTTCAGTCTCCTCTCTGGGCCAACACTTCCCCCTTATTCCCTGGATCTGTGGGGTGCATTGTGATGGCTGCTCACTCATTTGGCTGTGCCTGGGTCTGGTGTCTGGGTAGTGATTCACTTTTGTTCCGAAGCTGTCCATCTGTGCTGGATGCTTTGAAACAGTGCCCCAGGGATCTGAAAGACCATGTGTCTTGCTGAGACACTTTCTTTGCAATAGAGACCTCTTCCCTGGCTTCTTCTGAATTCCAGCAAGCTCTCTTTTGAGTTTAGACAATATAATGAAAAAAAGAAAAGAAAACCAAAGAGGAAAGAGTTTCTGTAGGGAGGAATCTAGTTCCGGGTCACCTACCAGATGTGCTTAGTAAGCTTGACAGAGCATCCTCAGGCCCTCACTTTCCTGCTAGTGTTTTGGGGGACTTGGCCTTTACACAGCATGGATGCTGATAGTGGGAATGAATATATATTAGCCCTAATAGAAACCTCATGGGAAATGTTCTAAGAGTTGGTGGGCATACTAGCTGCAAGAGGTTGGTGCCAGTACAGAGAGCAGTGATGTTCACAATAGTCAGTAGTACTGCATGAGCACTGACCACAAGGCCCAAGTTGGAGACTACCTAGCATCCCAAACAATAACACTTTGGTCCGGCCCATACTGGAGCCTCTAGCTGTGTTCTGCGGGTTTATTATTGAAAGACTATGAAGATGTACACCAAATGAGTAGCAATACAATTGCACACGGAATTTAAAAGTTCACGCTACTCTTAGGCTCATCATCAGTGGCTATGCCAGTTTCACCTTTGAAGAACCTGCCCTCTTTGCTGTTAAGAAGAGTTCAGAGGGCTGGAGAGATAGCTAAGTGGTTAAGGCGCCAGCTGCTCTTTCAGAGGACCCAGCACCCACCTGATAGTTCACAGCCATCTGTAACTTCACTCCCAAGGGACCCTGCACTCTCTTCTGGCCTCCAAGGGCACTAGGCATACACGTGGTACAAGACAGAAGAATAGGCCATACATATAAAATAATGTTTTTATTTTAAATAAATGTTTTTCTAAAGAAGATCTCAGGGACAGAATCAGGACATACAGATCGTAGGGGATTTGGGGGGCAGCCAAGGATCCTGCTCCACAAGAAACTGTACAGTTACTCAACAGCTGGTAGAGTTCTCACCCAACCAAGTCTGCAATGTGAATTCATTTTATTTTCACTTGTTACAAAGCCTGAGCCAGGCCGGCTGGCAAGAAAGCAAGGGCAAGGTATTACACACCTGCCTGCAGCCTTGGAACGTTGCCCGTCCCACACCACTGGGCTTCTGAGAAGGGCCATCTGTGGAGTCTTGTAAGCCCTGGTACATAGTGGTACATGTTAGGTCACTGTGGCACCTGCTCGGCCTTTCCCCAGGGATCCTCCTGCGTGGCTTGCTCTCAGAGGTTGCGTGGAGTCTAAAAGCAGCTTTGATCCACCGTCTCTGTGGTGGCATTTCACTCCTGCATTCTGTCATTGCTCCTCCTGCTGCAAGCAAAGCAACAGCTTCAAGGCAACCTGCTGCCTACTTCCTGTTTATTCACAGTGGCACTCGGTGTCCCCTGAGGATCATTCGAGAGTGGTTGTAGACTGACTCTTACAGACCAACTACAACTTTGGGTAGAAAAGAAATGGCATTCCTTTATTCGGCATGCCATTCTGAACTAATGATGGGAGAAGCCTGAGAAGCCCAAGGCTGTGAAACGGAGTGGGAAAATGTGGCTTCTATCTGGCAACCAGAGTGGCTGTCCCTCCTCTGTGGTCTTTCTGTGGCTTCAGTGGCCCATCACCAAAAATGGTTTAAAAATATGAAACGGAAAAGTCTAGATATAAACAATTCGTGAGTTATTGATAAGTTTTGTTACAGTATTTCTTATTTAATAAATTCTTGTGTGTGGTGTGTGTGTGTACGTGTTCAGGTAAACACATACGCACTAAAGCTTGTGAGGGATGGAGGGCCACATTAGATGTCTTCCTTAATAACTTTTCACCGTGCTTTTTGACATAGACTGTATCAGCAAACCTGGGGCTCACTGGTGTGCATAGACTAGCTGGCCAGAGAGTTGTCAGGATCCGTGTCTGATGTGGGATGTCCCCCCCACATCTGTCCTTCTACAGTGTTGGGATTGCAGGTGTGCCTGGTTTTCCACTTAGGTGCTGGGGCTCCAGAATCAGTTCTCCGTGTCTTCACATGAAGAATTTTATCGACAGAGTCATGTCTCCGTTTCTGCCTTACAGTTTTAGTGTGAACCTCTAACCATTACTGATGTACAAACTTCATCACCAATGTATCTGTGTAGAAGAGAACACTATGTGCAGAGCCGGCTGTCTTCTGCTCTTTCAGGCATCTGCTGAGGGTCTTGGGGTGTGTCCCCTCCAGCTGAGTGACTATGGGCCAACCAGTAATCTAGCATGTTTCCGTAAACAAGATATGGATTTTTTTCTTTTGCCTTATTTACCTTCAATGTAAAGGAACTGGATTATATAACTTATATAACTTGCAGGGATATTAGGATTAAATGAAATAATATATCAGAAAGCACCTTGTAAATTTAAGAAATAGAAGCAACAACAACGACAACAAAAACCACACAAAGAGTAGATTAGGATTAGTGAGGGGATTGTGGCAGCTGGGTAAACATAATCGAAGCTGACTCTTGTGGTTGAACTGAATGAAAGACAATCGCAGTGCCATGTCCCATGCCTCTTTCACAATCTCCCTGCCAAGCTTCAACAGGGGAGCATTGAGTGTTTGAGAGAAACTGGGGGAGGTGGTTACTGTCCCTCTGAGGCCAAGGGGAGCTGTGTATGCAGAGGAAACACATCTGGAATGGTAAAAGCATATATGGGAAGGACATGCTACTCCAGGGTGATAGCAGGATGGGGCAGAGACAGGTTCAAAGTCCACAGGGCTCCTGTTTGTGTTCAAGATAGGAGCTTTCCAAATACCACTGGGCCCGAGGGCACCTCCCTGAGTGAGCGCCACTGATCAGAATCTCCCCAGCACTCTTCTGCCAGACTCAATGGTGGTATTCTTCTCCAGAGGCCTGGCTCTGCAGCCTGGGCCAGTAATTTGGTGTTATCAGATTAATTAAGTCATTTATGTGGCTAAATTTACATATGAATATTAAATATCAGGCAAGGCCTCTCTAATCAGACAGCGAGTGTTTTCAGGATAACACTTTGTTCCCAAAACATTCAGAAATATGCAAATTCTGTCTTTAATGAGGCTGATATTTATGTGTGGAGGAAATCTTCCAGCTAGGAAGATTCACTCTCGTGATATCTTCGTCTGGCACCTCGAGCTATGCTAGATGCCCCCTCTGGAGTTGCTCATTAGCAACAAACTTTTTTTTTCTCTCACCTGCTTCTCATTCTGAATTTGTCACAATTGGTCACGCTGCTGAGAGGTCATGAATTTTGCCCTTTGGTCCAAATTTTGGGTTACTATTGATTGACAGTAAACCTGGGTAATGAGCGAAGTTTGTAGAATTCAGCTTCCTCCAGACAAAATGGGAAGGATTGCAACCATCTGTGGTGCTTTGCCGGAAGAGCCTGGCCTGCGGTGCCCGCCGCCTGGAAATTTACTGTGTGTGCAAACTGTCCTCTGCAGTTCTCAAGTGACCAGACTGTCCCTCCTTTCTTTTATAGCTTCGATGTGGAAAATGGCCCTTCCCCAGGTCGGAGCCCACTGGACCCTCAGGCCAGCTCTTCCTCTGGGCTGGTGCTTCACGCCACGTTCCCTGGGCACAGCCAACGCAGAGAGTCCTTCCTCTACCGATCCGACAGCGACTATGACTTGTCACCAAAAGCGATGTCAAGGAACTCATCGCTTCCAAGCGAGCAGTAAGTAAAACTGTTCCTGTTCCTCTCTGGGTTTCAGTCTCGCGAATAACCTCATCCTTAACCCTATTGCAGCAGCGGCAACAACTGTTGCCAACCCAGGGAAAGGAGAGAACACTGAAAGTGACAAAGACATCCATCTTCAGGACTCGCAGAATTCTGACGGGGGTCCTAAGGCATACAAAGAAAACAAACCAAAACCCTCACACACAGCATTCAGTTCACATCTGTTATCTGAAAACTTTTGTTGGGCTTATTTCCTGAGCTGACTCGTTTATGGGATGAAAAACTTAACACGTTTCACAAACCACACTTGGATATGTGGGCGTATGAGGCTTGGGGCCAGAACAAAAATGGCGGTTGGTTGTCTGCATTCTCACTCCGTGGCCTTTGTTCAGGGGCATTTAACTAGGCTGTCATCCAGCCACATGCCTGTGGACCTTCTGTGAGATTTTATCATCATGCCTACTCGCTGCCTGGCTCCTTGGTGAGACACAGAACAGCCAGAGCAAGGCGATATCTTTGTTTTGCTGATACTAATTGCAGATAGCTGTTTTTTATTTAAAGAATGACAACTGGTTCATGTTGCCTGTTTATTAAATTTCTGAACCCAAATAAAATTGGTTGCTGAAACCCATGACTTAAAGGGTTTATGGGCACACACTAATTGGTTTTAACACTGTATGTTATAAAAGTATCGAAAACTCCCTAAAATGTCCAGTCTGGGAAAGTCCACTTCCTTCTCGTTTTCTGTTAAAAAAGGAACCCAAAAAGATTTGCCTTCTCAGAAAAAGGAAATGTTTTATGACTGGCAGCAGGAAAATATCCTGCAGGGTCCCTCTGCCAGCAATCTTAATAGAAGTATTCTAGCCTGGGGACTGGGAAAGCTGGCTCAATTGTTAACAACACTGGCTCTTACAGAGGACTTAGGTTTGGTTCCCTGTGCCCAGACGGTGGCTTAGTTATCTGCAACTCTTGTTCCAGAGGATCCGACACCCTCTTCAGGCCTCTGTGGGCATCAGACATGTGTATGGTACACATATAAACATGCAGGCAATCACTCATATGCATACAAGAAAAGCAAAAGCAAATAAATCTGCCTTTTTTTTAAAGGTAGTCTATGGGCCTAAAATATTCCAGTCATGAGTGGGCCAAAATTCTCATTTCTTATATTTACTGATTCTCCCATATACTGTGCAATGTGGTAAAATGTGGGGACTTAAAAAAAAAAATGAGTGAAACAGTACGAGACACCAGAGATGGGTTCAAACAAGAGCGTGTTCCTCAAGAGTCGGTGTCTTCTCAGGGAGACCACACTAATTGGCAATGATACGAGGGTCACACACAGGCGCACTAAACTCCACAGCACAGGACACAGCCCACATTGAATGTGCATGTGCCGAGGGCCAGGTTCCTTTATATGTGCTACCTGTTAGCCTGACTCCAAGCTGTAGACACTGCCAAACCTACACAGTCTGGATTATATCATGGGGGAACAAAGGAAATGCAGGGAGCTCTAAGTAGGTACAGACCCATTCCCACACCGTTTAGCAAACAGACGGCCAACTTTGGAATATATGTATCCCCTCGATTAGTTCTTATCCCAAACTAATTCCCAAACTCACCCCAAACCTCACAGTGAGTCTCCAGGTCACTCGGCCTCCACAGAACAGGCTGATTTAAACTCCAGGTGAGATTCTCCTGTTTGCTTGTGTGAGATAAATCTATAGAGAGAGTTTAAATTTGAAGATAATTTAAAACTTAGAAGCCAGCTTAGTCTCCAGCAGATGCAATTACAGCTCAGAGGATCTCCGCAGCCAACGTCCTTGCCACCAGTTTTACCTCTTGGTACTTTCACTGACCGGTAAAACCTCCTCCCAAGTTTACCTGTACAGTGTTGCCAACTTCAGTTCTAGAAAAGCAAAAATGTGTGAGAATTATCTAGTGTCATTATTCCTTTTTAGCTTTTTGATTTCTATTAATCTCCCCTCCCACCCTGTATGTGTGCGTGTGTGTGTTGCACGCACTGACGATGTGGATGGAGATGTGGGGGCCAGAGCAGGAAGTCAATAGTTTTCCTTTCCTGCTCCCTGCCCTCTTGCCTGAAAGGTTACAGTTTGGGGCTAGGCTTTCTGGCCAGGGAGTTTTCGTCATCAGCCCATCTCTACCCATCAAAGCTTGAGTTCAAGTCACACTCGGCTACGCCTAGCTTTCAATGTCGGCATGAAGGAGTTAAACCTTTGTCCTCATTGGCAAAGAAAGCATTCTTCTCATTGAGCAAATCCCCCTTTTAAAGATAAAGAGAAGTAGCAAGAGCCCACGATAAAGATAAGTCCTTCCCAGGAAAGTACAGGTGGTAGCAGAACCAACAAGCCCCCTTTATTCCGCATACTGATATCAAGGCACATTAAAATCTCCCTGCTGAATGAGGGCGAAGGGTTTAGTTTTGAAAATATTTAAGCATAACGGTAAAATCTTTTGTGTTTGACGTTTAAGGACATTATACGTCTCCATATGAGAAGCCACAGGGTTTAAATAAAGTCCAGTTTCCTCTGGCAGTTTATTTTGTCAGAGCCACATTGGAAAATCCAGTTTCACACTGGTGCCTACATCTAAACTAAAGTAATGTTCTTTAAAAAAAAAAAAATCAACTTTTTAGTTATCTGTTTTTAAGAATATACATTTTCCTTCATCTAATTCAATTGTAACCTTTATTTTGTCTTTTAAGGTATTTTAAATGTTTTATTAATTTTATTTTATGTATAAGGTTATTTGTCTGGATGGATATCTGTGCTTCATGTGTGCTCAGTGTCAGCAGAGGCCGGAAGAGAACATTAGATTCCCGGGAATGAGCCACCATGTGGTTGGTAGGGATCAAACCAGGGTCCTCTGGAAGAGCAGCCAGTGCTCTTCACCACTGAGCCATCCCTCCAGCCCCACAAAGTAAGGCTCTTTAAAGCCCTTTCTCCTGATTACCACTGTGCAGGAAGAACTGAACTCAACATGGGAACAGTAGCCCCTCCCCATCTCCCCATTTCATTGCTCCTGTCTCTGCAGAAGAGACCTTTCTGATGAAAGCAGTCTTGGAAACTCACGCACCCTGATGCAAAGGCCTCTGGGATGGCTCAGAATGGCCTTTTCTCAGGGGGACCTCCAACCTAGTGTGGATTGGTCAAAATTCAAATTAAGACAAAAGTGAGAAGCTTTGCATGCTTCTGCTCCATTAAATTCTAGCCCTAGGACAATGTCGGCTTTGAAATGTTCCCTATGTGAACGGTCTCAGTAGAATAAATAGAAATTGCTTACAGGTTAGGCGACAGTAGGGGAATAAGTTAAAAATAAAATGGGAAATTTTAAATGGCCTTTAGCAACAGAGAATAGCTTGCAATGAGTCTTTCTGGTAAAACAAAACGAAGTCCTCTCTGGGTCCCTAACAGCAAGCTCAGCTACGCTCCTGGATGTGACAATCTCTTGGTCCCTCCTCAGTTCCTGGGCTGCGGTCATTTTTAAACTAATGCCTTCGCATACAGTGGTACAGGTTTCTCAGTGGGAACCCCAATTACTGAAAATTAGCAGGAGCCATTCTCAAAAAAAAAAAAAGCACAAATAATAGACCATTTAAATTTAAAACCTGCTTGTTGATAGACTACCAGAAAAGTACAGTGTGGTACCTAAGGCTCCCAGCTGCTTCGTTTGCTTGGCTTAGCATGGCTGTTAAGACCTGGGATCTCTCTTACGGTCCAAATCATCTGTAGGTAAAACCATACATTGATGAAGCCTCGCCTGTATGCCACGTTCTAAAGTACTTTGCATATGTTATGAATTTAGTCCCTGTATCCTCGGTGTGGTAGGAACTCCAGCTTTGTCAGTTCAAGTGGAAAGCATGGGACGAGAAGAGAGGCTTGAACCCAAGGAGTCCAGATGGCGAGCCAGTGCAAAGATGCAGGATGCAAACCATACAAGGCCCCAAATAAGGATATTCATCCCTGGTTTTCCTGCCCTTCTAACTATCAATATGCACCATGTTCAATCTTTCTTTTAGTGAATCTTTACTTAGCTGGAAACATTAAGGAAGTTTCTGTGCCTTCAAAAATGTAAGCGATTAATAAGTCAGTTAGCAGCTTTAATACATTCAGAAATAAAGGCAAAACTAGAGAGCCTTGCACAGACTCTGGAAGTCCTGGCCAGGCGGGAGGAGGTCCAGCTAGCTGAGCTGGAGGATGGATAGGAGGACCAGAGGGCATGCACAGGAAAAAGGCGAAGACTGACCAGCTCTTAGCTCTAAGAAGGACTGTGGAGAGCTGAGGCCGGTGAAGCAACAGGTTTCACCCTCGTTGTGCAAGGCCTAGGGACTGTTCTGCCTGCTGCAGCCAGGCAGTGGGAAGCTGCAGGACTTCACATCAGGATGTGTCTGGGTTTGAAATGAGCTCAGGAGAAGGGGTGAGCTGAAGAGTCAGTGAGGAGGCAGCTTAGGCCTCGCCTGTATGTAACATCAAGGAAGGGGACCTACCACAGAGAGGGCTTGGCTGACCAGTAAGAAATATTTGTGGATTAGGACTGACAGATCTTCGTGGGTGATGGTAGAATGAAGCGGGGGGGGGGGGGTTCCCACCTGACCAACATGGTAGATGTAGATGACAGCATCGTTCCCTGTCAACTGGGTACTTCCTTCCAGTACCCCAGCAATGTCCACAAAAGCATTCTGTAACTACTGTGCAGTAGAAAGTCAAGTCCTCTAGACTGTAGTAGGGACAGGCTTATAGGAAGTGTATCTTAAAGAGGTTGTTACCAGCCAGAAGATAGACTGACAACATTTGTTTATATTTATATTTAATAAATAACATTTATTATTTTCAATAATAAAGAACCCATTACTGATGCCTATAGCTAAATAAATAGAATGTTTTTATCTGCCCAGAAAGATACCTCATTTCTTTCAGAACCTCCGTTTGCAGAGAAGAGACCCGGCTTGTCTAACTCTCACCGGTTTAATAAACTATCAGGGAAACAAGACAACGCCGGCCAGGGGCAGGATGTGTGTTCTCAGCAACCACAGTTCTAATCTGTGGAAATCAACTACAGCCCAACAAAAGACAATTCCACATATGGTGAAAAACAACAACCACGAAGTAAATTAATAAAGCCCAGAGTCTAGTGGTGAGAAGCAGCAACTTTGATTTCTACAAAGAAAGCTGTTTTATGGTTAAGATCTGACCTACACTCTTAATTCCAAGACCCAATTACAAGAAGCTGTTCTGAGCTTGGAGGAGTCATGCTTAGACTAAAAGATTGTAATGCTCCGATTCTGTCACTAGAGGGTGCTTGTGTAACGGTTCTGAGTATTTCACCTTTTTTACAGAGAAGGCACACTGCCTTTCTCTAATCTGGAAAATTAAAAATTAAATAAGAATCCATAGTCACATATTTTGATACTGCAATCTCTGCTTATTCTTAATTTGTAAAATAGCATTGTTATGATTTTAAATAGTTCTGCAATCTGGGAAGGTTTTGTTTCATTTTATTGGGTTTCTTCCCTGATTCTTGTTCTAAATCTGTTCACTTCCCTACCAGCTATGATCTGACCTACAACATTAAGTTAGTTGCTCAGATGCTCTTAGGGAGCCAGTGCAGGCAATCCTCCAATCCACTCCTGTTTCTGAATATCCTGATGTCCCAACTTCAAAAGTCCACTGAGCAAGACCTGTTGACATTGGGCCATGGTGGCCTTCCTCTCTGTGATCGTTAGTTTGTATAGTTTTACTCCCTCTCCAGATCATTTTTTTCAACATCAGATCTATGCGTGGTGGTGTTTTGTCTTCCTAAATCGTTTGATTGCCATCAGATATTTAAACTCCAGAAACTCGGGAGACATAGAAGATCTGCTTGACTCCAAATCAATTTCCTGTGCTCCCAATCAGCCTTGGTATGTTTTGAACCAAGTCAGTTTCATCTCAAAAATTGAAACAGACAGCAAGGTCTTTCACCCATCCGGACATTCGCCGTATGAAAACACAGGTAGTTGGGTGCAAACCACCAGGCACCATTTGTAGCAACCGTTTCTGACTCTCCTTTTAGCTCCTATCTGAAAGCCCTGAGCTTCTCCTGTGGCTGCCTTAGCTACCTATACTACTATGCATGAAGCCATGCCCACCCACTTCCTCCCCCTCCCCCGCTGTAACTATCCCTGTTGCCTTGGGGAAGCCTAACTCTGACACACCACCTCCCTGGTCCATAGCGCCACCTAGGTGTGTCTGAGCACCTTGTGTTCAAAATGCACCCCAAAACTTCCATGGGTATTATGACCACTCCCAACTCCTCCGTACATTTCTGGTTTCTGCTCATGACTATCTTCTCAGATGCTCATTTTTTTAAAAAATGAAAATATTCTTTCGTTATGCAAGTATGTGCTGAATTCTGACAGGATCCCCGGCGTCTCTTCGGTTTGTCATTTCCTGCTCCTTTCTTGGCTGTGTCTGCTCTTTGTCATTGACAGGAACCTTCTTGCCGTTCCTCATGGGGCTCTCCCTGCCATGCCGTCCTCAGCACCCCCAGTATTTTGCTTCTTGCAATCCTCTTCCAGTCTGTCTGTCTCACCTCCCACGTCCCTGAGAGCCCTCCTCGGCTTGCCTCTTCCTGTTGAGGGAATTGTCGCTATAGCAGGCTGTGTGCGCCATAGCTCAGGTGCATGGGACCTTCTAACCTTATTCTCTCCATACGCCATAGTGGATGTGCTCTAACAGACACCAGGGAGCTCACTCACTGTTTTCCCATATTAGATCCTCCGCTACTACCGTTTCTGTCCTAGGTATCTCTTCTGCCTTCTTATAGGCTCTGCCCCTAGAAGTTCATCTCAAACACTCCTGACTCAGCCAAGCCCTCCTTACTTCCACTAACCCATAGTTCATTTCTCTTTTGGGTCCCATCCAGTATCCTTTATTTATATTTCTCTTTCTTTGTTTATATGTATTATAACTTCAAAAGTATTTTTGGTCTCCCTTACTATGTTTTGACTCGAGAGCTTGTGGTTTCTGCATAATTTGATTTGTCAACTATGTAGCGAGTATAGAATAGAAACTATCGTGTTTAAAACACAGGCGGAGGGGAGCAGAGAGGCTCAGATCTTCCATTTGCCAGCCGGGTGCTAGTTTGCAGCTGTTGGCGTGTTATCACCCGGAACGTGCCGGCCTCCCGCTGCATTCATTGCCAGTGTTAACTGAGCTAATGTACACAGAGACCCATCGCACGACTTCTCAGCTCGTCTTCATTTTCTTCTCACTGTCCCAAACTGGGCCTCCAAGAAATCTCAGAGAGTGCCTAGCTAAGGACAAGGGTGGAAACCCCCACGTTAGCGAGGCGTCAGAGAAGAGTAGCTACTGATGCATGTGTCTGCAGCTTTGAAACCTGCCTTCACATGGTGCTTGGAACCAGGCAGGTGCTTCCTTATTATGGGGTACCCTCACATGATCGTGGATGAAGCACCATGTTTGGCGTGAAGATGGAGGACAGAAGGGGTAGGCCAGACAGGGAGGGGAGCTTGTTGCCATCAGCTTCCCTGTTGCTGATTCATAGGGTGCCAGCAAATTAACCTAATTTCGTGATGGTGGCCAATGCGGTTTCTCAAACCTTCAGCCGAGCACTTGCTGAAGGCAGTCGTTAGCCGATTACGAAAGCAGATGCCAAAGCCCGGAAAGCGCATTGCTGCAAACCCAGTTTTCACTGGTCCCCGGCAAGGACTGATGAAGCAGGAGACAGAGCGTATTTAGCTCGGTGGGACCAAATGAGTGTCACTGTTACCGCTGTAGTAGGCTCAGTCTGCACATTCCCATTAAAAAATTTTTCCTTGGGTACTTTAAGAGGAAAAAAAAAAGAGTATATTGAAAACAAAAAGTAATGGGATTCCCAGACAGAAATCTGTGTTTAAATGGTATTAAAGCTGCGGTTCAAATGAACAAAAGCCAGGAAATCCAGTGTTACCCTTTATCCAGACTGTTGTACCATTTTTTTCCAATGCACAGTGTGCCTATGGGCAGGCAGCCCTCCCTTTGAGTTTCCTGGCTCTGGCGACTCAAATCCACAAGTCAGTTTGAATTATAGGACTCTGGGCCTGCCGTTTAATGGGACTGTATGCCCCGAGGACACATGCTCTCTTGCCAAAGCTTTTAGATGGAGACACCGCAAAGCCAGCAATCATGAGCTGGGCGCTGTTTTTCTTTGGAGTTCACAGCTCCCGCCGTCCTCCCACGCAGAAGGGTTACTGGAACAGGTGGGTTGCTGACAGTGATGAACTTGTGCGGGACTCGTGTGTCATTATTGAAATTCATCTGCTCTGCCTCTTTTTCTGTGTTCACCAGGCACGGCGACGACCTGATTGTCACCCCGTTTGCCCAGGTATGTACGTATCATGCTCTTCCCCACCCTGTCGCCTGTGTGGTTTTTTTTAAATGCAGTCCTTTGACCCTAACCAGTTTGGAAACCTTGTCCTTGCAGGTTCTTGCCAGCTTGCGAAGTGTAAGAAACAACTTCACTCTGCTGACGAACCTCCACGGAGCTCCTAACAAGTAAGCCGAATTACAGTTCCCTCCAACAGAAGCTCCAAACACTGACGAACACTGAGCACAAACACTGCCTAGAAATCAGCCCTACACGTTAAACTTCCATACACAAGGCATTTGAAAATAGAAAGTTTAAGGGCCATGAGGTTCACTTGTGTTTCAAAGACTAACATAGCCTCAGAGGGTGATAGAGTCCATGATCTTGGGAGGAGTTAGGAGAGGGCCGCAAGCCCACTCACTCAGCCTGTTTTATAGACGGAAAACTTGAGTCCTCAGGAACAAAGTCACTAGCTTATGAATGCACTCACTGTAGGTTAAAGAAACTTTGGATCTAAGTCGGGCAGTGGTGGAGCTCGCCTTTAATCCCAGCACTCAGGAGGCAGAGGCAGGTGGATCTCTGTGAGTTTGAGGGCGGCCTGGTCTACAAGAGCTAGCTCCAGGACAGGCTCCAAAGCTACATAGAGAAACCCTACCTGGAAAAAAAAAGAAAAGAAAAAGGAAGAAACTTTGGCTCTAAGGCTTGACTCTCTAGGTTTTCAGTCGCAGTCAATATCTATATCCAAAGTCTTCATGAAGCTATCCATCTGTCTTTTGCTTGGCTTCCCCCGGAGTCTGATCATGCAGATGATACACAGAGACTGTAAAGGCGAGTTTAAACAATCACTTTCCTCTCACGGTCCTGTCGTTAGCATTTGCGCATCCTTTTGAGAGCAAGTTACCTACTCCTAGAGTATGGGAGCATCACCGTCTCTCACCAATTCCCGCCAGAGTGTGCTTTCTTCCACACTGTTTGTGTGACTGTATCAATCTCTTGCCTGGGTACTGCAGTGGACCACTCTTTACGAGCAAGTATAGATGCTTGTGCTTTGTGTCTGAGATGCCTCGCAGTCCAGTAAGGTAACGGGATGGAAAGTCAGTTGTACTGTATTTAGAGCAAGTAAGAGGGGCACATACCTAATCTAAAATTCCGACTCTTTGAGCCCTGATATGATGCTAAGAATGAAAAGATCCACAGCTGACCTCGGGTGACAGGTTGTATCTAGCTTAATTAGAACCTACTGTGTATGATTACCGTCAAGTCATTTGTGGGAAGCGCGCATGAAACACACCAGCTTTCTGTTCAGCCTTGATTCTCATCCCCGAGATTTCTCACCATGTAAATGAAGATATCCCAGAATCAGAAACATAAACAGAAAGCAAATCGCAAATCTTCAACACTCAGACACGCAGACAATACACAGAACCCAAAGAACGTGGTTTGGAGATTTTTCTTCCTGTTTATTCATTTATTAATCCATTCCACCAGTGTTTATTTCATACACACTAGTCAGCCATTCCTGCACGTCCGTAATTACACAAATACGTCCTGGCCATTCATTTTACGCTGAGCACTGATGACCTCATAGTGGTCCACACAGACAAGGTCCCTGCCCTTTCACAGCTTACGTTCTACCAGGAAGTGGGGGGTGATTAATCAGTGAGCAGTCAGATCATGTCTCCAGCCACCCAGGCTTACGTTCAACAACCGAGGTCTGGCAGTTTTCTGTCTGCCCCTCTCCACCTCGATCACGGACTCTCTCTGCCTGAGCTGTCTCCTCCCTGCCAGTGTCTGCGTGGCCAAACTCTGACATCTTTTATGATGAGTGGTCTCCATCTGACCTGACAGCATGCTCATAACCTGTCACACCGTCTTTATGGGGTTTTGTCCATCACCAGACTGTGGTAGAATGTCTGGCACATATTTTATGTCTCCTCATGAATATCTCATGTGAATGTGTGTGAATGTGTGTTTCTGAATAGAGAACTATTACGAGATAGATCGCTAATGATTTAGAAAATTCCTGCCAAGTTTAGAAATTTCCTTACCCTTGCATACTGTTCTTCGTATAATTGGTTTCTGGAACTATATGTGTTGACATTGCATAGTTCTACTGCTTGGAAATCATATGCACGGGCAAGGTAGTTATCTTCTTTGGGTTTCAGTTTCCTAAACTTTAAAATAAGATTATTATGAGGATTAAATGAATTAATATTCATAAAGCACTCAAAGTGACATATGGTATGGTAACTGTGAACTATTATAACTGAAAACTAGTCTTATTGGACCTAGGGGAATTTTTATATCTACTATCTCAGCAATGCTCTCCACAAGCAATAGTTGTGACAGAGATAATTACTTCCATTTTATGGATAAGGAATCAAGGCTGGGTGAGATTAAATGGCCTGAATGTGACCACCTGCACAGCTTCTAGTGAGCATCTGTTGTCCTTGAACCTAATATCCCAACTCTCACTGCTGTGATCATCTTATTCAGGATACCAGTAAGTCCTCCAGGTGCAGAAAGAAACCCTGGATGGCTTGAGCAGTTATGTAGGAACAGCTTCTGAAACAGGATGATCAAAGAGGCTAAGAGCAAACATTAACTAAGCCAGTCTCTTTCAAAAGGAAGCACAGAGTCAGAACGTTACAGGTGGAGACAGGAAAAAAGATGAGTAAAGATGCCCGCAACCAAACCAATATGCTACACAGATCCAAGGAGCGGGTACACACAGCGTTCTCAGTGCGGTTTGTTAGCATGAGTGTGGGTAGTTTTGGAGACAGCCTAGTCCTGCTGACGGATACACTGATGACACTTTCTCAAGAACTGGGTCTTCAGATAGCCCTGGATGTTACAGATCACACACAGTTCCCGGGAGCAAGTATCGTGAGACCCTCAATGTCATAGACAGAATGGTCCTAGAGCCATTATCATTCTCAGACTGAGGACCACCTCTCCAATAGTGACCCACTGTGTCAGTTCGTCCGAGACAATGTGGGAGTGTGTCTCCAGGAGTTAGTCATCTGCATTCGCTGACCCCGAAGACCCACATCTGTAATTTATAGAGTTCGTCTTGCTATTTATCTCGAGGCTTTTGATGGTTTAATTTTGAGATAGGTTGTTCTTCTACAACCCTGGCTGACCTGGAATTCACCACCCTACTACGTGCTCAGGCTGGTCTCAAACTCATGGCAATCCTCCTTTCTCGGTGTGAACTCCTATCCACACTTGATCATTTAAAGTATCTCGTTATAATCAACATCAAAGGACCAAAATATAAGGAAAGGCAGGTCCTCGAGAACTTTCCCCATGGGATCTGAGGGCACCTCTGTGTCTGATTTAAGCCACCAATGGAGTAGCGTGGCCGCAGGAGGCTGGAGAGCTGTGGGTCCATTGATCTGCTCCACTCTATTGCTAGGTAGTCAGTACCCACCAACAAAGAGCAGGAAGTGAAGAGAAGATTGTCTACCAGGGATGCACATGGCCTAACAAGAGCATCCCCCATCCCACCCACATGCCTTAGCTTACGCTAACAATTGAAGCTGTAAGATCCATGGAATTTAGAAGCTGCTTTCTGGGATATTTAACGTGGGTTCCAGGGTGCCACTCCCTGTCTTGAATGTAGCATTTAAGCAGTAATTATGTCCTTGGAGTGGTTTTCATGAGACATCTGGCTAGTGTGGTTTATTATGTGAAAAGGAACTCCCACATAGAACTATACTTCTCCTAAGTTACGGTTTCTTTTATCTTTTGGCTCTTTGCTCTGTATAAAGCAGCCCATTGTCTGCCTGAGCTCTGCCACCCAAAGGGTGAAAATCTTAAAGTTTCTGCTGAGGAGGTTTCCTTGCACCTTAATGAAACGAGGGATCAGACCTGTGTTTCTTGGCTGCAAATTAAACCCTACACTTCCGTTGTCCCAGGAGTTAATTTTGAAGGCTGCAGCTTTCCATTTGGGGTTGTGTAATTCAGAAACATTTCCCTGAAGCCCTTGATGGCTTCCCAAAGACCAGCCGTGTCACTGAGTGTCCTCACCACTCAGTAGCCGAGATGGCCGCTTCCATCTTCCGTCAGCAATCAGGGACACGCGTGACGATCAGAGAATTGCGTCATCTTTGCGTTCACAGTTCTTCAAAGGCAGAGTTGGATCACAATGTACGCATTCTCTGAAAAAAATATAATAACCATCTTCTTTAGTGTATATCTGGAATGTCTTTCAGAGCTTTATATATTTTGGCATGGGACTTAAATTAGCTGAGAATCATAAAATCTTGAACACTCAGATATGGAAAATACCTAGGCAAATTTCCTCCGAGTAAGTGAGGAAATGTATGGGAGCCCCTCACACAGGACCTCACACACTGTAAATCATCAGAAATAGAAGTTACTGCCTGCTCTCCTCAAGTAAGAAAGAAACTGAGGTCGGGTGAGTTGCCAGGGCCGACATATGTGGAAGGTGCCAGAGTCAGGACTGGGATTAAGATTCCTGGCTTCTATTGCGGCTCAGTTCTCTCTCTCCACCACACAATTGAGGCTGAAAAGCATTAACTGCTGTGGCCACACCACCTTCCCCACGCCTAGCAACATCTTCAGCAGCCAGGTAAGGAACTTCCTCCCGTTCTTTTCTGAGTTAGAGACAGCGGGAAACCAGGCAGCACGTAGCCTTTGTTTCC
>NC_022016.1:69957855-69975812 GCF_000317375.1 Microtus ochrogaster
CCCCGAGCTCACCAGTTTCTGGCTGCCAGGCTCATGTCTTACCAACAATAATGTGGCTTCTGGGAGGCATCCAGTCATTAAAGTGTGCTGAACCTCTTTCTTGGACCACTTATCAAGAAGTGATACACTGAATAAACCCTGCCCTTGCACTTACACAGGGAAGCTTATCTGAAGTAGCAACCTTAAGTAAAGGCCATACTTTCTGCACAAAGTAACTTCCAAGACAAAAGAATTTACATAATGTGTAAATTCAGAGAAATAGTGGAGAAAAAAAGTGGATGATATGAGTAACCATGCTACTCAGAAAGATGTTTCTGACATTTAAGAAGACCTAGTTCACAAAAGCCTCCCAGAGAACTCTGGAAGATACGCATGATTCAATGTTCGGTGAACCCAGTGGGCAGGCAGTGAAATGGGCATCACTCAAATGCCATGCCAGACCGCAGGGCTGCAACTAGGAGTGAGGCTCTGTCTTTCCTTACCTGCCTTACACTGTGCTGAAGAGAGAGATGGGAAGATGGGGGTTGCATTGCAGTATGATGATAAAATGTAGGAAACTCCATGGCATGGGTGAGGACCACTCACACCAGAGTATGGGCAGGACTGCCTGAGCACAGTCCCAAGTTACACAAACGAGTTAGCTGCCCAGCCAGATGTCTACAAAGTCAGAGCAATGTGACAGAGCATGCATAGTGGGCAGCCCAAGGGTCAAGACTGCATATTAATAGATAAGCGCTAACACATCCAGAGAGTGTGTTGGTATCTTCTTCATAATACTTCCTTACCAATGACTGGTTCCATCAATAGTCCACCAGGAGTTCAGGAATCCCTACTCCTTGCCAGAAAGTTGATGGGTCCTACAGAAGATTACAAAAAAGAGGGAGAGGTCAAACTGGATCCTACTGTGAGCAGGTTGTGGGGTGGAGATAAGGTGTACAGGTATGAATTGCCACACGAAGAAAAAGAATGGCACCATGGCTTCATGAGTGACTAGAGGAGGGACCATTTTGAATTGGGAATAAAATTTCCTTTTGAAGGAGATTTGTAATCTTCAAAGGTAGGTGATGTTTAGTATGGGGAGAGTTTCTCCAACAGAAGAATGGCCTGAACATTCATAAGAAAGGAACAGAATGAGGGCAAAGCAAAAGAAGAGACCGACCTTGACCTGAGCAAAATGTACATCAATTTTTATTCATCTGTTCATCCAGCATTGCATACAATAAACGTTACTGACTAGTTGGCATATAAAGACTTTCTTGGGTACCATCCTAGGACCCAGCAGTGAACAAGCCTTCCCTTGCCTACATAAAATTTACCTTTGATCTAGGGAGTTGTATATCAAACCCTAATTAGACAGCTCCTATTTTAATTGCAATTTTGGAGTTCGACAAGGGAGAAGTATGAAACTTGAGAGAACACACAGCCAACCTGTGGTCTGAGATGAACTGTCAGACCGAGGAAGGGTCTAGTGATAATCTAGAGAACTATGATAAGGATGGGCCGCGAAAAGCTTTGCAGGGCGGGCTGAGGAGTTTGGAATTGACCATTCAATGTCATGGACAAACAAAACAACCAAACCAAACCAAAACAGCCCTTGGTAGTAGTACAGGGGTGTTCAGGAAATGAGATAGAGAAAGGGGCTGGCACTTCCAGTTCAGAACCAGCCGGCTTTGAATCCTGGCCTCCCAGTTAGAAAGCATCATGTGTCCATCATGTGTAGTGTGTATCTTCATCTCCTGGTCCCTAAAGACAAATGACAACACTCCCAGTAGAAGAACTAAGAAGGGGCAAGCATAGCATCCAGCAATCATGGCACGAGGATGATTAGATACCAGTCACAGATGGAGATTAGATACCAAAGAGAACTTGACTCAGGATCACCCTGTGGATCTGTTGATGGTGGCTGTGGACTCTGTCCATGAACTTGAAGTTATACAGAGAGAGCTGCATGAAAGGTCTATCCCCAGGGGAATGTGATGTCACTGCCGGGGCTAACCAATAGGCAGGGTCTTCCTCAGCAACCAGCCTTGCACGCCTTTCTCCATCACTTAGAATTTGACTTCTTCCTCAGACCTGCCCGTGCATGGGAATGCAAAGAGGACTTTAAGCTGCAGATCCCTAGGCCCTCCACCAGACATATGGAAATGGACTCTTCTCAGGTGGGGAAAGTATTCCTTAATCACCTCCCCAAATGGGTCTGAGGTTCATTTGTGTTATCAGAGCTTGTGAGCATCAATGCCTGGGCCCAGGGTGAGTAGGCATGCTGCCCATTCATAGCACACCAACTCAAGAGTCAAACGAGAGTAAGAAGCAGAAAAGGGAGATTTAGTCAGTGTCACAACACTAGGAAGAGAAACAAAGCAGTTCATGCGCATCCTCCTCCCTAATACCTACACGAGTCTATCTTCAGGCTCCTAACAGGGATATTAGATTTAAATAGAGGGCAAGAGGTGCCCATAACTAACAAGTTCTGATCAAGCTGTGGTCCTGCCCATTATTGGTCCACCACCATCATCTCAGCTCTGGTTCTGTCTTGTTAGGTGGTCCGACCAGTTCTTGGCACTGTGCGGATCTCTTCAGAGAGACAAGCTTACTCCCTCGTTGGGTCAGCCATTTCTCTCTTCCAGCATGAGACCTCTGGGAAAACTTCCAGTTTCTTAAGGTCCATTGTCTCAGTACATCTGATCACCAAAGGGAGGTTTCTTTAGGTGTCTCCCTTTAGGATACCTTCACTAATGTCAGGAGAGTTGCACCCAGAACTACTGGCCTCCTCTTGATCAGCAACATCCTGTTGCTCCTCAGTGGGGTAGACTCTTGCTATCAGGGCTTTTGAGGGGGCTTCTGTGTGAGACCATCAGTGCTGGGAAACGCAGCCTGTCAGAAACACAGATGCATCTGTCCACTGCAAACCACTGCATGGGACCCTAGAGGCAGGGTTGACGGCAGACCACTGCATGGGACCCAAGGGGCAGGTTCAACTGTAGGATAGTACATGGGATTCAGAAGCAGGTTTGATTGCAGGTCACTTCATGGGACCCCAGGAGCAGGGCTGCTTTAGGTCTAATAAATCAGAAGACCAGAAGCAACCTGAAGCAAAGTATTCTAATGTGCCTTGCAGGTTACTCTGCTATACTCTGAAGTGGGAGGTCACTGCTCCATACACACACACACACACACACACACACACACACACACACATCTTTGCACACAGATATACCATACATACAGATAGGAGAAGTTGCACTAGCAACGGAATGTGTGTTTGCTTGTTTCATTTGCCTCTCGCTGTAAGGATTTTATGGAGAATGGAACCCTCTTTCCTCCAGGAAAGCCAGTGTCTCTATTAAGAAACCCTGATCACTGTGGCCAAGTGCCGTGTGTGGCATTTGGCAAATGACTTGTCCTCTCAAACATCCCAGTTTCCTGAGGTGAAAAGAATGCGGGTTTTGAACTGATAAATTGCCAAGGGTTTCTCTGGCTGTCACTTTCTGTCCTTAACGGGGATTCATGCTGACATCTGGAGTGAGGCCTCAGCGGCTCCTTTGCTGAGAGACTCTCCTGACAGAAAACCTGAAATGGAGGGGCTGGAGAGGGATCTGAGGTAAACAATGTCCTTCCTGGCGAGTTGCCGCATCCTGATGCTGAGCTGAGGGAAATTCCAGGCCATCTGGATGTGAGAGAACTGCAATCACCTACCCGTGTTCCAGGAGCCTGCCTTCCGGAGATAGCCTTATGTTACTGGGTTACTCATTATACCCTGCAAATCTCCCCAGGGGTCAGGGATCATGGAAGGGGCGAGGGTTCTTCAGTGTATACTCAGCCTCTCTTTCTGCTTTTCCACAGGAGGTCGCCAGCTGCTAGTCAGGCTCCAGTCTCCAGAGTCAGCCTGCAAGGTAGGCCAATGCCAGGAGACCCATCTCCTTCTTCCAAAGCAATAACTGTGTTTCCTATTCAGACCTGTTATTTGAATAACCGCATTCATAGGCACACTCTAACCCTCAGCAGTGTGTCTCTTGGTGACTTTTTTTTCAAAGATGCATTGGGCCTTCACCCTAAGTGAAGCCAAACTAAAAATACTTAGAGACAAAGTGCTCCCTGTATGCCTAGGCCTTCACAATTAAATGTGCGGTCCTGCTGTTTCCGGGAGAGAAGGAGGCCTATGTGAAGAGTACAACTTGACCTCAGCTTGCTGACCTCAGTGAACTCTAGGAGTGCTAACCTCAAACACTCCCCCACAGGGTGCCCACATTAGCTCAAGATAGCCAAGGCTCATTAATGGTTCCCCCCACCACCACCTTGCATCAGCTAGAGCTACAGCTTGCTCCACATCCCAACCAGGTGGGAAACCAAAGGTTCTTTTCCGGTGACGAAGCGTTTCTCTTGGAGGTCACCCAGCTCGGTTCTTCTCATCTTTCAATACTGTGCATCAGCCCGTCTTGAAATCTGCTAAGAGGAAGGCTTATTGGGAAGGGGACGGCACGGAACATGTGTTTGTCATATCACATGCAACTACTTGGGTGACCTCTTGGCAGTCCACGAGTTCTGCTCCCTTGAGCCTGCCTCGTTCATACAGCAGGGAAGTGCAGCTAAACCCCATAGAAAACTAAGATGTTCTCACCGTGGTCACCTGGCATCTACCAGAGCTAGTTCCCCCCCCCCCCCACACACACACTCAGATTCTTCCCCTTTGGATGTTATGCTCTCTCCACTATTACGATGGCCCTAAGTATCTCGGGAGTGTTACAAATGACGAACTTCTGAACGAAGGAACAAAGGCAGTGGATTCCATTTGCTCATTGACTTCTGAAGTATTTGTGGGTATACACTTTAAAAACCTTTAGAAGAAAAAAGATGGAGAACAAAAAGGAAAAAAAAATGAAAGAAAGCCGTGAAGGCAGGTGAGTATACCCCAGAGCCCTGTGATATGAGCGAGAAAGCGGTAAACAGTGTTCTGCCCACAGACTTCAAAACCTCAGCGGGCTGATGGGCCACTTCCGTTAGGTATAAAAAGAAACAGAGCAGGGTCTTAGTGTGTGGCTGAGTTGGATCCTGGGAGATCAAAGGAGCTGTTTGGAACAGCCTGTTGTTTCATCTTATTGGCCTACGCACGAGGCATCCTTACTTGTTTTGTTTGCCAATTCTGCCAATATGTTTCCGACACCAATTTGGGTATTTAGAATGCATTTTCTTTCTCTTGTAATAAATACAGACACATAGCAGAAGGGTATAGGGTGCTTACGGTTCTATAAATGAACTCATTAGCCAAAACACTGTTTGAAAGATGTTTTATGATTATTGGCGCATTGGCTCCAGCTTGGCAACTGAAGCTTTCTTAAATGCTTCTGAAACAATGGAGCAAAGAAGTGACAATATACTTAAGGCAATTTGTTTTTGTCTGTCTTTGTGGCAAACTACAACAATCCTGGGTTTTCTTTGGGAAGAGACTGTGGTGGTACCAATTATTACATAATTACTGGTTTCAAAATCTTCCCAACGGCTAACCACAGTCAGAAGAAGAGGGAGGAGGCACACATCCCGTGTTTTGTTCTTATTATCAGCTTCAATAAGTCGGGCAGATTTTTCCTGTTATTTTAATATTTATCAGCATATGACAAAGAGGTGTGTTTAAATAGAAGCTCGAACGCGGAATGAAAAATACATGGCTTCAAGCAAAAGCATAGAGCGCTGGGGGCGTGCTTTAAAACATTAGGTTTTTCACGAAAAGAAAACCAGGCGTTTATTTAGAAGTACTGAATTTGAACTCATCTATTTTGACAGAAGTATGAGAAGTAAGAAGTACAAGGCGATAGTCTGAGTGCGTTCAGCAACAACGCACGTTGTCAGCAGAGCCTGACGGACTTCCATTTGTGTGTAGCTGGTAGAAGGCAGCTTTGGGAAGATGGCTTCATCCTCTTCCCCTTTCTCCCTTCTCCTGACTTTTCTTCTCCCCCCTGCCTCTTCTCCCTCCTAGTTTTCCTTCTCTTCCTCTTCTACCCTTTTTTCTTCTGCTGCTTCTTCATTCATATAAATTAAAAGTGATTGTCTATGAAAGTGAATTCTCCCAACACAGATGAGATTCCTACACTCATTGTGATTGTTGCTGAACAGTCGGAACTCTGGGTGAGGGGATCTCTCAGCGTGAGACACCTTTGCTCCTGCTGTTGGGCCAAGGAAATTCTCAGCCCTTGGGGCTCAACAGAAAAGTCCTGTCATTTGGATTTTGCATGATTGCTCTTGTTTTGCGCATGGCAACACTCTTCATTCCCAAATGAACTCTGGTTCCTTGGCATTGTACCTTTTCCAGTGGGAATCTGGGCTCCTGAAGGCAGAGGCTGAACCTTTCTCTTCTCTTTGAGGTCAGAATGTGATAAACTATTTCTGCATAGTAGGAGCACAGTAAATATCAAACTAGCCAGAACCACGTAAACGTTGGACTTGGAAGGAAAATTCCCATAAAGGTAGTAATGAGTTGGTATCTCTGTGTCTAGGGAAAGCATTCACTTCTGCTTTGTTTTGTTTCCATAGTCTGTGATGTTTACTAGAATTAGAAGGGGCTGGGGTGTCTCCATGCAGGTCTTGAATAGAAAGAGTAAAGCCTACAAAGGTGACATTTTGCCGATGAAGTGGGGAAGCCCCCAAATGATAATGAGAGCTAAACCCAGAATGAGCAGTTCTGAAGCCTGTGCACTCAGGTTGGGGAGGTCACAGTAGATCCTCATGAGTGTGCTGAAAATCGGAAGGCTGAGGTTAATGAGCAGCTCAACTTACACAACATAATCACTTTCTTTTGAATGCATGAATTCTTTGCTTTTCCTGTATAGGATTAAAACAGAAAGGAAAAAATAGAATAAAAAAGGGAGGGGGTCTGAAACAAGGCAGGAACTCATGTCATTTCACCTGGACATATTCAAAATGGAAGACTACAAACATACCAGATAATTGGAAAAATAAATCAGGGTGTATTCATAAGTGTGATTACGTGAAAATTGTCTCACTTTCTCCATACCCTCTGTCCCGGGCTCTTGCACGCATCTCATCTGTGTCTGTGACTATGTAATTAAAGAACCTACTGAGGAGATAAATGACTAAGGGACCACTCACTGCCTTTGCAGAAGGATTTTTTTTTCCTACATGAAAGGATGAGAGAAATGTTGCTTTTAATACCTCTCACGTCTGAGTCACACAAAATGACTCGATTTACACCAAGATGTATCTTATACAGTGGTGGGTAGCAGCCAGAGTGATATGTGGAGTAGGGTGCCCTATGATAATATTTCTTCTAAAATGTACCACTGGCTTTAAAAGTTGTGAATGTCGCCCCTTGGAACAGACCTTATGTTTTTAAAGTAACCCAGAAGTTGATGGATCATGTGAAATGGCCACCAACTATGTCAACGCCATCACCGAAGAGCTAACTGCCTGGAGGTCCCCAGGCCAGACCGCCACAGACACAGCGTCTGCCTCAGCCTGGGTGTCCACAGCATTAACTGTGGTGAGATTTCAACAGGAGTCAATTAAAATTTATTTCAAGGCAAAGATTGTATTTGGAAAGCTAGGACGAGAAAGCATAAGTCTTCCAGTAAAGCGTGAAATGTGCTGACCTCTCCGAGCAACAGCCTTAATTAAGGTTCTTCCCAGGCTCTGGAGAGCCCAGGTCTTCTACTAGGCGTCAGGGTCACACGGGAAGGGATGACGCTACCAGTTGATAAGGCCAAGAAGAGGCTTCCTCTCAGGGAACCTATTTCTCCACATGACTCCTCATGTGTCTTCACTTTGCTTTGACTGTTTCTGAGATCTACGTAATTGTGGCAGAGGCTCATTTTGTTCAAGAAATAGAGAAGGGGCTTGAGACCTGATCCACTCAGACGGTCAAGGCTGAGCTAGAATTCACAGGGTCTAGGATGCGAGGAGCCTGACGCAGGCAGGCAGCGGTCCCTCTGAGGGCCTCTGGCTGAGGACAACTGTGGCTTGAAAGCTGACCCCATCCGTGTCGGATGACGAGAAAGGAAGGCCAGCACAAACCCAACCTTTGCCTGGTTTCTGCATTGAGCAAGAAGCGTCGGGCAGGATTACCATGTGAGCAAACAGAAACAAGATCAATCATCTTATCAAAGGTTCTGACCACTCAGAATAAAGGCTATCCTGGTGGAAAATGCAAAAAGAAAAGGGGAAAATGAAAAAGAACAGGCATTTTCTTCAGTGTTCGGAAAGATGGGTGTGGCCTGAATCTCTGGGACAATCTGCTTAACTCCACGCTGTGAATGTGTAAAGAGCTTATACCCAAAACAAAACCATAGAATATAACTGCATCGAAAAACTGCACAGTTTTTGGCTGCATTCCCTAAATGGTTTGAAAGAACCTCTTTTGTCTAAAATAGACATCCTGTAAAAGTTTGCCCCAAAACACAAACACTGAGCTGTCTGCATTGATTTGCAATTATTTCATACATGACTAAAATTAAGTACAGGTAACTACAAAATCATTAGTATGTCAGCTAACGTGTGAATGGCTAAAATGTTTCTCCAGAGTAGACAGAGCCAAAAATAATGTCTTGCTTGTTAATGGCTGCTTTGACTTGTGCAGAATTAATTTCTTCATTTAGCAAGAAAACTTTCTCCTCATATGAAATGGGACCGGGGGACCAGCAGCATCTAGTCTCTCAGGACTTGCAGAAAGAGCTAGGTCCATTCCTCAGGACTCCACACCATGTTTTCACACTGCTGAGAGACACTGTCCACCCCCTCCCCCTGAAAGCTGGAATCATGCATGTTAGTAAGTATTTCAGTTATGCGATTGACGTCAATGGAGTCATTAAATAGATTGCTGGCCCTCCCAGAGGCAAATCACTGCCAGGGACCTAGATACAGACACTTTTTTTTTTTTAAAGACAACCATCAGGTTTTGCTATGAGAGAAAAGGAAAAGTTTACAGTGGAGCCGACCTGTCTCCAAACAGTTTCTTTTTGTTCTTTGCATTTTAGTTCCGGCCTTTCTTTCTCTTTGGTTACAGTAGACTCCAAAAGACACCCAGATATTGTTGCCTAAATGTTTTGTGCACCAAAGTATCTCCTGTAATTGAGACCATAGAGGAAGATAGTCCCCTTTGAAAAAGGAGTCTCGCCTTTTGCTCCATTTAGCCCATCTTGATGTTATTTCAGTGGTATACATTGTCTAGACAAATCACTGTCGTCTGCTACTGACGTTGTATTTGATGTATGGACCCTTAAGTAAACAGTTTCCTTCACACACACACACAAACACACACACACACTTGCCTTTTTCTGCTGCCTCTGCATGGCTCAACACTGCCGCCCTCACCTCTGAATCAATTTTTCTGCCGCTGGCACCGTGCTGTGCCACTGAGATTCTGTAGCAAAGGGTGGAGGAGGCGGCAGGGAAGACAAACTGTTTCTCGTGGCTGCCTCTTCTGCAGCCATGCACCCACAGGAGGCTAGCCACGTGCCTGTGTCCTCCCAAACCCCAGCTGCTGCCTGCCTCAAGCCTGGTCATGCAGCTTCCAAGCCTGTCAGAGAAAACCCTTCAGGACATAGCTGCCTCTTCCTGGGAATCCTTGATGGCTCTGTTTACCTGAGCTGCAGTTGGAATGGCTGCCAAAGACTCACCCCGCACCTGGACCCTTGCACCACTGAGGCTCAGAGCCAGCAAACTGCCTTCTTTAGACCTGGCCCTCATCATCTACCATACAGGCAGTAGAACCCATTTCTCACTTCAACAGTTATCCCTCCATTCCCCAGATTGTCCCCTTCCTTTATTTAGTGCTAGGGGTATGCTTGAAACGTTGGGTGACCCCGCTTGATTCATCTGGAGACCCAGATTCCATGCCCTTCCTGTCCTTTCTCCTGTAGTTCAGGAGAACACTGTCACCAGCACCCATTTTTCTCTCCCCTCCCTGGATAGCCAGCTTCGAGTCTCCCCTTCTCTCCGGCAGGAAAGGACTTTATGTCCTGTACCCAAAACATTATGGTGACCTTCCAAAGTGGTCTGTTGTCCGCAATCTTTGCCTATTTGAACCCATCCATCTTTCTGGTTCTACAATGCTTCTTCTAAACCTACATAAAGGTTCTTTTATTGTTACTTTGTCTTGTTTTGGGATGGTATGTGTGTGTGTATATCTGTGTTTATGTGTGTTTAATGTGTTTATGTGTATTCGTGTGTGCATGTGTATATGTGTGTATGGGTTTCTCTGTGTGTATACATCTGTGTTTATGTGTGTACATTGTGTTGTGTGTATGTGTCTGTGTGTTTGTGTGTGTTCTTTGACTGTTTTCCTGATTTGTGTCTTCCTGGTCTTTAAGATCCAGCCTTCTTAGCAGACTTGTTGGCTCTCAGAACTCTGCTCCTAAATCCTTCTCTGTCCCAGCCTTATCATTGCCCCACCCCTACCTTGCTTGGCTGTTTGAGATCAACATGTCAGTGTCCTGCCTCCTGACTTCCCACATTGACTGTTCTCCCAAGGCTGCATATGTTTCCTGCTTCTTGGCTTCTAGAGTGATGATTCAAATAAACACACAGTTTTGATCTCAGGCCTAGTATACAGAATGTGTTTAGAAAGCATCACCTAACTCATCCATCTCCATCTGGAGCATGCATGTTTTATCCTGTAGGATTCTACTTATCTGTCATCTTTAGAATGTCCCCCTCTCAAATCCTATCCAGTTATTGTCTCAAAAACTCTTCATTAGTATCTCAAAAACTCAAAATAGTATTTGAGATGTCTTGTTTTATCCTCCACTAAACCACGAACACCCCAAATTCATATACAAATCCTCTTGTTTTATCCTCCCAACTAAGAACGTAAAACATAACAGATGCCCGATAAATGTCTGTGGGATGAAAAAGGACCAGTGATTGATTGCCCAAGCTCAAATCCAAGCTATTGGAAGGGCAGAGGTGTTGTTTCGTTTCCTTGGCTTTGTTCAGGCTTGCCTCACCCTGCTGGCTCTCAGGACGTGTGCTCAGGCCTGACATCCTTGGCTAACATAGATTGCATGTGACCTTTAAGGCACATGAAGTGAACCCTAGTCTTTCACTTTGGAGAGAAATGACAAAGTTAAAAGAAATAGAAGGAAAGAAACTGACTAAATACACAGAGCTTACCATATTAAACCATAGCATTCTTTCTACCCACTGCAGTGTCTGGCACAAAGAGTCCACTTAATAGCATATTGAAGTTAATTGAGTTAGGAAACTGGATCAGTCTCTTGGACAAATCATTCTCTACTTGAAATTGTTTTTTTTTTTTTTAAGTAAATGAAGGTTGTGTGGAACAGGACCAGTGAGCTGGAGTAGCCATTCCAAACTACACCTCTACCACCTTGTGACCCCAGGACAAGTTACTTCATCTTGTGTGTCTCACCTTCTAATTAGAATACAAAGTGGACATGCCCTGTTGGCTACTTATAAGGATTAAATGACCTGACACAGGCAAAACAATCAGAAAATGCAAGAATTACAATTGGCCTTCTATAGCATGCATCATGAGATCTTAGCATACCTTGTGTGGCACCGAAGCCGTTGATCCGTTCGTGTGTGGAAGCTAAGAACCCAGGGCTTCAGGTATCAGTAGGGAACCTGAACAGAAAGGTTCTGGTTGACTTCCCATCCACACTAATACAGTAACCCTCTCCTCCTAATCTGCAGTTTCACTTTTGAAGGTTTCGGTTATCCTTGGTCAACCTGGTCCAGAAGTAATAAACTGAAAATTCCATTGGGGGGAAATTCATAAGTTTTCAGTCTCATGCCCTTCTGAATGTTGTGATGAAACTGTGTATGCTCCTGACCCATCCTGCCCACCATGAGTCAGCGGTTCTCCCAGCAGATCCAGGCTGTATATTCCACTGGCCCGTTACTTCCTTAGTTACCCCTCTGGGTTGGGAGATTGGATACGGCGCTGTCCATCACAGTGCCTGTCTTCAAGTAATCCCAACTCAGCTTGCCACGCTAACTATTCTATTTTATTGTTTACTGCTGCTGATCTCTGGCTATGTCTAACTTATAAATGAAACATCATCCCAGGTATGCGTGCATAAGAACAAACAGCACCCATCGGTCCGTTGAGCAATCCCTGCTGTCTTTGCCATGTCCTGGGATCTTGGAATATGTCTCCTGAAGGTGATGGGGAATGCTGTATGACCCGAAGGAAAGCTTTCTTAGTTTAAAACACTTGCCTCCTGCTGCCATAAAAGATCTGGTGATGCAGAAGTAGATTTGGAGTGGAAGACAGGGTTCTCTAAATATATATTGGAAAGATGAGGAGCCGGAGGGAGAATGAGCCGGTAGAGAACATGGCAGGATACCGAGTCTGGCTATGACCCTTAAAAGCAAACTGCCAAGAAGGGCAAATGGCTGTGGACTCTGATAAGTTAGACCTTAGTTATCTGAGCATTTTCTTGCACAAACCCAGGAGGATGTGAGCTAGCCTGAGAATAGTCACACAGCTTGCTGCAAGTGTGTTTAAATCCAGCCTTGAGGGCTGACACACACCTTTCTAGACACAGGTTTTTCCAGCTCAGGCAGCTGAACAGGGAGTAGACGTTGAAGCAAGCTCAGAGCTACCCTTTGTAGACAAAAATAATCCCACTGGCAGAGCCCAGCATGGAGGGAAGTGGGTGACTTCTAGAAAGACAGCAAGCTCCCCTTCACCTACTGCTGGGATGGGGCAAGCACCCTCAGACATATTTTGCCTCCCTTCCCCCCTCCACAGGGGAAAATCAAACTCAGCCTGCAAAAGGATGAAAGGGAAAATTTTCTAGGCCAAAGCAAAGGAAGAAAGGGCACCTTCTAAGTATCCCAACATCCCAGAGACGGCATGATCCTGGAGACAGGATGCTGTCTGCCTTATTGCTAATCGCTGTGCAGTGTTTCTCAAGCTGTTCTGAGAAGCCAGGAGCATTTCAGGGAAGCGTCTCACTGGAGAGAAGAGAAACAAAGCAGGGACTGTCCCCCTTGAAATAGAGGACAGACAGCAGAGCTCACTGGATCTGAGTTTATTGTCTTGACTTCCTCCCAGCCAGAGCTGTTGATAAGGACCAAGAGTGACAGAGTGCATTTTCTATTCCCTTCTTCACTATGTCTATAAAGTCAACTAAGGCCATGCTGGTCATCTGACTCACTAAACCAGAAGAGGCAGCCACAACAGATGCTGGTGTGAACCCCCAAATATACTCTGGCCTTCACATTTCCAGGGTCGGGAGTCTAGATAGCATGAGATATTTCCAAAGCCTCGCATGCCTGCCTCTACCGGCAAGAGAAGAAGGATCTCGTAGCAGTTATTCCTAGGGGCAGTCCCTCTGTGGGGTCCTCCAGATCTATTATCTACTGCCTATTGTTTTTTTCAGGTATTGTTACTCACAGATTGAGAGGAGGACTTGGGGGAGAACCCAGGCTTCTTCAGGACAGGTTGACAAATATTAAGGCAGAACTGAAATCTAGATCTTTGTGTCTTGGAATCCCGTGATCCCTGCACTCACACATACACGCTCACACCTTTATACATAATTAAAACATAATAGAAAGAACATCTGTTTGTAAAGGGTGGGGACTGACTCAGCAGTTAGAAGCTTGCAAAAGACCTCCAGCTCCAAAGACTCCAAAGCCCTCTTCTGGAGTTCAAGGCACCTCAGTTCACATATACGTGCCCACAGACAGTCAAGCGCGTACGTATACACGTTCATTTTAGAATGATGTAAAGAAAATATTTTTTTTTTTTTTAAAGAAAGCCTGTGTTCTTTCCTTTTGAGCCCGGCCGCATTGTCCCCACCTACAGACTGCTGCATGCAGTAGCCCCTGCCCAGCTGTTTACGGTGCAGCACACACTTCCTGAAAACACGCACTGCTGCACAGTTTGGTACCTGTAATGCAGGGAGGCACATGATGCTGTGTCTTTGCTCCAATGGTTTTCACATGTAAAAGTAGGAACCATGCTAAAATTTGTCAGCGCTATGGCAATGTTTAAATGAGTCTTTATATGGAAATCATTTATAATGTTCTCTGTCACCTAGCGTTATTTACCACTTTCTCTAATTGTTGTCGTCTGTTACTATGGGGACAGAAGTAGATTGAGACACAAGGAAGATCTTCACCAATCAGTGACCTTGAACTTGAGACCTGAAGACTGAACAGAAGCTGGTTGGATGGTCGCTGAGCGAGAAACCAGGCACTTCACACACAGACCCAGTTGCTACTGCCCCAGTGAGGAACAAGACAGAACAGGAGGGTATAGCACTTTTTGATCATGGAAGATATGTAAACTTCATTGTCAGCTTACTTGAGTGTCATGGAGAGATTTTGAGAATGAGACTGCCATGAGATAATTTGAATTTTAAACACAAAATTTCAATCTGAGCCCCAGAGTAGATTGATTGTCAGGGCCTGGGGTCTGGATCTCCTCTACCGTAATACTCAGCACACCATCATCACACTCTCTCCAGCAGTGTGTATAAGAGTCCAATATAAGTACCTGTGCAGATACACACTCTCTCTCTCTCTCTCTCTCTCTCTCTCTCTCTCTCTCTCTCTCTCTCTTTCTCTCTCTCACTCTCTCTCTCTGGTTACAAATGAGTTACTCAACATGTCTGGGTCTTTGTTTTCTAATCTGAACAATGGCTCATCATAAGATCAGAACTGGTCGATTGTATGTTAAAGAGTTGAATGTAGCACCAGGCTCACCAAAGGCACTAAATAATGCTAATTGGTGGTGTGGCTTTTTTTTTCATTTTAAAACATTTATCACAGTTATTTATTTGGCGTGTGTGTGTGTGTAATGTTTGTGCACATGTGTTTGTGTGCTTGTGCACATGTCTGTGTGCCTGTGTGCATGCTCACTCATGAAATTGAGATAAATTACAGATGATCTCTCCTTCCGTTTTGTGAAAACCTGGGATTGCGCTTAGATTGTCAGGCTTGACAGCAAGCACCTTTGCCAGCCCCAAAGCGGACTTCCTTGAGCCAGGGTACATCTGAAGAAGGAAGAAATTTCTCTCAGTGACAGAGAGCCTGCGGGACTTGGCAACTGTCCAGCTGTGATAACTTTGGGGAACTTGAAACAATGTCTGTGGGGTACAATTAGTTTCAAAAGCTTGGGACTGCCATCTACATGGTCAGAAACTGACACCAAGGAAGGGCCTTTTCATTCTCTTTGGCTTTGTAACTATCTCTGTAGGAGCTCGAGATAAGCCCAAGCTTCTGAGTTGCCCATCCTCAGTCTCAGGAAGGACAGGGCCTCAGAAGACCTAACTGTCCCAGAAGAGCCTACCTAACACAGCTAAGTAAACACTCACCGGAAGGAAGCGTGTGGCCCTGGACCGGAAGAGACTCTTCACACATTCATAAGCTCCAGTCTTCTAGGTATTCGGTGACTGGCTGTCAAGCTTGGTTTTACTTCTTCTTGCAGCTTCCCAGGGTAGGTACCCTTATAGACAGCTAGCTCCATGTCTGCTTACGGCAGCTGCTGCTGTGCGTATGTGCACAGATGTGCCTAAAACTGGTTTGTGACTTTCTTGTTCTAGGAGAAAACAAGCATTCTACAGAAGAATTTTGTCAACATAATAGGTCTCTGCTCCCAGTGATATACCTTTCCATTTTCCTTCCCTTTCACAGAAAGCTCAGCTGTCTTCTCTCAAGGCCGTCCACTCCTTCCCTCCTGCTCCCTTGGCCCTCACTCTTCCTGGCTTCCTTCTGGATAGTTCTCTAAAAGCAAGCAGTTCAAATTGCTGCCTTTGGAAAGTCTTCTCCCTCTGCCTGCTGTGGGTAGCTGCTCCGTTCATTCATCTTACATGGGACCAGGCCTGCCCTCTCTCCTCCCATTGCTCTATACAGATTTCTTAAGCAATATCTTTTAGGAAGGAAGAGGGGATGTTCTCATAAATAAGACTCAGATCCTGATCTTGAGTTTGCACGAGGACTGCATAGACGAGGTCTTCTTTAATTTCAGTTTCCCAATTTGGATTCATCCTCATGCACAACATAGCTGTACAGCAATTCACTACCAGTTACTGGTTAGGTAACGGGTACCACGCAGCCCAGCCAAGTTGACACCCCAAGCCCGTTTATCACAGGCACCCACCCGCCGGCCACTAATCTAAACAACCCGTCTCAAGAGAAGTCAGTCTGCAATGACACTTCTCTTGCTATAATTTAGATATTTAAAGTCAAGGGAAATAAAGATCTCCACGTGCCTGACATCTTGCTTCAATCCCAGCTCATGGCACTGTGCCAGATATCAGAGGGAGACGTGCACAGCCAGGCGTGCACAGCCTTGTATTTGCACACCTGGACAGTTACGTGCATTAGCCGAGGTGTGACAGGAGAGCATTGCTGTTCTCACCTTCCACTCTGCTTGGGCAGCCGATCATGAAACCCCGGGGCTTCAGCTTTACCAGAAACCACTTCCCGGACCTCAGAACCAATTACTGAAAACTCACTTGAGATCAGTTACCTCTAAAAGGTTAATTTGGCAAGGAATGTCTTGGGGGAGGTTAGAGGGGCTGATGGGTCCTGTTTGTGCACACTGCTGCGTTGAGCAGGATAGGGTGTGAGGTGGAAAGGTCTATACCCTCTCTCGGCATTTGGAAATTTTCCAGCCTGACTTAGAAAGTGATTCTTCAGATTTCTTCCTTTTCAGAGCTGAGCAAACACCCTTATCAGCATGCATCCTCTGGGTCGTATGTTCCTGTCACTCAGAATGACCCTGGCCCTTTGCAGAGCACACTACCTTCGGGCTTCTCTCCCAAGCCAATTGCAGACTTGTATTGACCGTAGTTCCCAGCCCACGACCACAGAGGTGCACGCCACATCACAGGACGGTGTCTGCCTTTCAGAGAAGGCCTGGGATATATCACCTGCCGCGTTCACAGCAGACACCACAGATGGACACACACCTGGACACCACATTCCTCCCTCTTTGCCTCACCTTGCTCCTATTTTTTTTTTTAAGACAGGGTCTTGCTATGTAGCTCTTCCAGAACTCATGATCCTCCATCTCAGTACTACTGGGATTATAGACATAGGCCCCCATTTTCACCTCCAGGTTGTCTTTTGATGAAGGGCTGCCTCAGCAGGTTACGGAGCAGGCACAATTGCCGGAGCTGTCTGTGGCTTCAATGAGTCAGCCGCTCACCATGTTCTTTGCCTTGTCTTCAGGTCTTAAGAGACCTGTTTTGTTCTAGTTCTGAAGACATTTGCCTCCACCTCCTCTTCCTCTGCAGCAGGAATGGTTCTCCTGTCCACTTTGCAAATGTGTTGGTGGATCGCTTACTATCCCACTTCTCAGATTTCTGGGTAGACTCATGCGGAAGGAAACACTCCTGTATTATGGTTACGGATGGCAGAACTCTGGTTTGATAAATCCACTTAAATACTATTCTGCTCTCTGCGTGTGTTCTTTCTTTCCAAATTTTGGCTTGAAACACAAGGCGCTGGCAAAGATGTGTTAACGTAGTGTCAGGGAAACTTACTAAGTATGGTATTTGCTGTTAGGAACTCTGTCTTATTCACCTCAACAATCACAAGGTCAATACCTAATTCCATTCAGTAACCAATAAAACTATACCTCAGCAAAGGTGATTCAGCGAAGGCACATTCAGTTAGCAGGTGATATAGCTAAGACCTGAAGTCTAGCATTTCGCTCTGATCCCTACATACTTGGCACAAATCTCATAGTGAGAGGTGATGTGCCCACTGGCACCTTTCAGAAAGGCGTGAGCTCCCTCATGCACAAGTTCACATCTGCTGTTCAATCCTGGCTTTCTCTGGACAGCACTCGTCAGTGCTTCAACTACACTGAGTGTGCTTTTGCCTCCAGAGTCTAGATAAGGAGAAAATTTAGAGGTGATACCTTTTGTTCTTTTGTATCTCTCTCCTCTTACCAGAATTAAGCCAATGGGGGTGACTGTTCCTCTCCTCTCCTCTCCTCTCCTCTCCTCTCCTCTCCTCTCCTC
>NC_022016.1:69976086-69995457 GCF_000317375.1 Microtus ochrogaster
ACATGGCAGAGTGTGACCCGCTGCTTACGCAGTACCCTGACATCTGACATCAGAAGGATAGACTTAGATTTCAGATCTGCAGTGAAACCAGGGTGTGCCTTACAGGGACATAGGGAGGCACTCATCCAATTCTAGACAGGCCCTGGAAAGTCCCATTTTGAATACTTTGTTCTGTCAACTTCCCTAACTCAGATGAAACTGTGTAACTTAATTAAAAGAGCACTGGGCTGGAACTTGGGAAACTGACATTTTGGTGCTGATACCAATCACGTGTATGACTTGAGGTAAATGTTTTAACCCTCCTAAGTCCTTAGTCGTTGTTTTGTTTGGTAATAGTTTGAAGCTTTGACTCTAGAATCAAATTTTACAGAGCCTTCAAACTGCCAAAATGGCCCCTGACCCAGAAACAGTAGTGTGTGGGTGTCACGATGGGTAATTCTTTGTCAGACAAGAACAGCTCATGGGTTAGTAACTGGGGCTTTCAGAGTTCACACTCAAGATGCATTCCCTGCCCCCAAGCCTTGGTCCTCTTCCACCGCCTCCTACCATAAATCACACCACTTTCCCACAATGCATTAGGTCCTTAGTATTTTCCCAATCCCAAGTGTAGCCAAAGCAATTAACCAGTAGACGTCCATCATGTGCCTACATGTGCTAGGCAAACCACAGGGGGAAGTCTGCACTACCTCTGAGCTTGAGATTCTGGAACCAGAGACGCCAGTTCTGCTTTCAAGAGTGTTACTCCTCATGCCTTCCCCAAACCTCGGCCTCTGCATCTTCATTTCCTTCTCTTCTAAATCCTCCTCTCTGAATTATTACGGGACTGAATGGGCTGTTTCATGTAGAACCATTTAAATAGTGCCAGTCAGAGGATTATGACAGAATCATCTTTATTATTGTTGTGACTGTATGTGCGTATCAGCCCTCATGTGCCTTGGGTCTTGAAAAGTTGAAACTGAACTTTGATCATTAACACTTAATGAGAGATTATTAAATAATTATTCCTCTGCCCCCTTGCCCTCCTCCCCCTTCTCCTTTTCTTCTTGGTAAAGAAGAAGGTAAAGAATTGGAAATATACAGGCCACATGTATATACTAATCAGCTGATCTATCTTAAAGAGGAACCCTCAGGACTGAATAGATAGAGGAGAAAGTTTCCTCCTTTTAAAAAAATTATTCCAAATTTCATTGCATATAATAAATTGCATTGTATGGTATTGTGTTAAATAGGACATTTTCATACAAGCAATCTCGTTGAACATATTTCCTTCCCTTTCCGTTCTTGCCATTCCCCTCCATTACCTCCCTCGCTCCTCTAGAAGGTTCTACTTCTGCTTTCAAGTCACATGTACATACCTGATTTACATGAGAGAGACACAATCTAGGAGCCACATGTGAGAAAAACATACAGTGTTTGTCTTTCTGAGACAGGCTCAATTCCCTCAATCTCAATATCTCCAGGTTTATTTAATTTTTCTGCAAATGATGAAACTTCATTTTTCTTTCTCATTCAAAGAAATTTCCATTGTGCATCCGTACCTCATTTTCCTTATCGCTCTTCTGTGCTGCACACCGAGAATGGCTCCATAACTTAGCCGTAGTGAGTGGTACTGCAGCCAGCATTGATGTGCCTGTGTCTCTGTGATCAGTTGCCAGGAGCCCTTTGGATAAATAGCCATGAGGAGTTTAGCTAGGCCATAAGGCTGATCCATTTTGATAATTCTGAAGACCCTCAATACTTACTTCGTTTGTTCTGGTACTAGCTTACACTTCCACCAGCAATGTGTAAAATTTCCCTTCTGCTGGCATCCACACCAGCATTTGTTGGTATTGGTAGTCTTTGTATCTGTCATTCTAAGGTGAGATGGAATCTCAATGTCATTTTGATTTGCATCTCACTAATGGTTACTAAGCCTGAACTTGTGTGTCTGTATGTGTGATTTAAAGGTCCTTGTATTTCTCTATTTGAGAACTGCCCATTTCTCTAGTCCGTTCATTGGTCCAGTTGTCTGATTATTTGCTTAGTTATTTGAGTTCCATGGATACACAAGATAGTAGGCCTCTATCAGATATATAGTTACCAAATTATTTTCTCCCATTCTATAAGCAATATCATCAGCCAATTAGCTAGGTCCTTTGCTATACAGAAGCTTTTGAATTTCATGAGGTGCCATGGCTTTATTTCCTAAGTGACTGGAGTTCTGTTCAGAAAGTCCTTAGCTATCTTGAAGTCTTTTCTTTACTTTTTCCTATCAGTTTCAGATCTTATGTTAATGTCTTTGATTCATTTGGCATTCACTTTGAACAGAGTAAGAGATAAGCATCCAGACTTACTCTTCTATATGTGAATACCCAGTTTTGTCAAAACTATTCATTGAAGAGGTTGTCTTCTCTCCGATGTATGTTTTTGGCCTCTTTGTCAAAACTCATGTGGATGTAGCTGTGTGTGTTTACATCTAAATCTATTCATTTATTTATTGGTAAATAAATAAATATAGACGTACAAATCTATCGATCTGGATGTTTGCTTTTATGCCAGTATCGTGCTAGTTGTGTTACTACGGCTCTGTAGTAGAACTTAAATCCAGAAGTGGTGATACTTCTCCCATTGTTTATTTTGCTTAGATTACTTTGGATGTTCTAGGTCTTTTTGCTTCCATGTTAATCTTAAGATTGTATTTTTGATTCAATTGCATTTTTGCACATGAAGAATCTTGTTGGGATTTTAATGAGTATTGGACCAAATTTATAATTTCTTTTGGCGGGATGCACATTCTCACAATACTAATTCTTCCAATCCATGAATGTGGGAGGTCTTTCCTTCCTGTAGTGTCTCCTTCCATTTCCTTTAGGAGTATTTCAAACTTTTCATCATAAAGGTGAGCCACATGCTTGGTTAGGTTGATTACAAGCAGAGGGGGTGTGTGCTTGCTTGCTTGGTTGATTTAGAAAATTGTGAATGGGACTGTTTTCCAGAATTCTCCTTAACGTGTTGATTGTTGCTCTACAGGAAGGCTGTTGAGTTTTGTATGTTAATTTTGTATCCTGCTGTTTTCTGCAAGTGTTTATCAGAACCGAGTGTTTTCCAGTGGAGTATTTAGTATTTTGTATAGAATCCTATTATCAAATGAGGTTATTTGACTTGTTCATTTCCTATTTATAGCTTTTCTATTTGAGCAGAGGCCTTCACACAGGTGCTTAAGCCTCTTTTAGAACTCTGAGGTCAGACAAGAGAGTATCACCTGGCTGTGATGTTTCCGTGTCAGAGAAAGAGATTCATTTTCTCCATCACTCACCCTCTCGATTGTTTACCCATTTGGCCCTACTGAGAACTCACTGCCACATGAATGAACCATTGTGTTGCTTAATGCAGATACAGGATGAGTAAGACACAATGTCTTCCACGGAGAGCTCCCAGTCTTATGGAGAATGCACAAGGTGTATGTAATGAACTGTGATAAGAACTTGAGTAAACTTCCACAGAGGCACAGATGCCAGCTAGAAATCCTAGCCTTATCTAGGATAAATAATACTCTGTACGAGGCTGTTGTAAAGAATTCGTCAATAGAGGCGTACTAAATTTTAAAAATTAGGATTTCTATTGCTAGGGCATATATTTCTACAGGCGAATTTTTCAGTTATTCCAGCCCAAGCCAGCACATTGACTGACCATCTATCATGAGCAAAGGGACTAGGAGAACAGAGGTTTTCCCAGGGCTGTTGGGAGAAGAAAAGGAGAGGAGATATACTCTGCTATTAGGGAGAAAAGGGAGAGGAGAGATGCTCTGTGCTCTACCTTAAGGAATGGTATGGGTTCGTACATTCAAACTTTAAAAAGCAGATCATGCGGAAACATAAGAAACATATATAGAAGCCACAAGAGTGGAGATTATTTTTGGACTGGAAGACATCTGTGGAGGCACGAAAGGAAAAGTCAGGGAAGGTTGGCAATGGTGGGAGTTGGGGCAGTAAGGATGAATAGGAAAATACCAGAGGGCTTTATACACCCAGGATAGAAACTGGGGCTTTCCTTTCTATGCAGTGATCCACTTACATTTGTTTAGCAGACAATTATGCCATTGGAACTGTGCTTTCTTGGAGTAGAGGCTACAATGTTGACTACTGTGACTAGCAACAGAACCAGAAGGAATCAGAAGACATGACAAAGTTGGATCCCAGTTCATCAACCAATTGGCAGTGTGATCTTGGACAAGTCCCTAACCATTTCTGAGCCATAGCCTTCTCACTTACTATAAGCAGTGAGACAACCCAAGAGCAACAGCAACAGGAACTACATGTTTTATCTGTTGCCCCTTGAGTGTCGTCATTACGTGAGGCTACTATTGTGCAATGCTTAAGACTCAAAGCTACACCGGGAATTCTCAAAAGTCAAACATTCAGACCTGGGGATGTAGCATGGTTGATGGAATGCTTGCCTATCGTACGTGAGGCACCTGGGTTCAATCCCCAACACTGCATGGTGGCACATACCTGAAATTCTAACACTCAGTGGGTGGAGGTTAAAAGATCAGAAATTCAAGATCACACACACACACACACACACACACACACACACACACCCATGCATTCGTTAACACACATACACACTCATGCACACACATCCTTTTAGGCCACTTAGCTCACAAATTCTAATTGTAAACAACCATATGAGGGAACTGTAGGTGTATATCTACACAAAGTCTTGAACACGAATATCAGCACCATTCTTTTTCTTAATAAACTCAAGTTGCAATCTATCTGTCTAGTGGTTAGGAACCATACAGAAGGTGTTATAATAAAACAGTGCCACTGCCTTTATCACTAAGAAACAGCCTAGAAATGTGTACTCCGACAATATAGAGGATTCTAAAAACTGTGATGGTCAGGAAAGGAGGTCAGCTGTGGGTTGTGTATAGTATGTGTCTCTCCTTATTTGAAACATTCTGAAAAGGCAAAACTATGAAGGAAGACAAAACTCTATTTGCTTGGGGCTAGTAGGGTATTATGCATTTATTACATACCAATGAATGTATATGAGAGATAATATTAGGGTAAGGCTTATTCAACATAGTAAAACTGCTTTAAAAAAAACACTGAATTTTATACCTGGAAAGGTGGCATCATTGATACCTAAAATCTGCCTCACTAGTATTGTTCCAAGCACCCAAAGCAGGTGTGGGAAGTAAGCAGTATTCGGATTCCCACTTTACAGATGAGGATATTGGCTTCCCAAACATTTTCACCAAACATTTTCACTGTAAAGAAGTGGAGGCAGGATCCGAACTCCTGCTGCATATTCCTGTGCCCATGTCTCTGGTCACTGTTCATTCTGCATTCTCCCGACAAGACAATAGGGCTATGATAACTAATTTAAGCATATGGTGCATATTTATCTTACATGAGATAGAAGGAAAGTGTGTGGTTGGCTATCAAACACTTATAACCCACTCAGAGCTGGGCAATAATTGGTTAGATGAAGTGGGAAGATATGAGAAGAAATGAGGTCATGTGCAGTGGTCAAGGCTGGACCAGAAGTTTTGCCAGAAGAGGAAGGAGATGAAAAGAAAAAGAAGAAGATGGAGGCAGGAAGGGCCAATCCCTCCAGCTGCTGCCTTTTCGGGTCTCCAACAACGCCCAGCGTTCTGTGAATGGAAGCCAAAGAGCTGGAGTCTTCTTTGCCTTCAGCAAACAGCTGATACTCTTTCCCATCATAAACTTCATGATCCAGGATGTAAAACCAAATCCAGCAAACCAGCCCCGCCAGCAGGTTAAATAAATAAATCTTAAATAAATAAGGGTGGTTTGTCTTCCTTTGGCCGTGAGTCTCCACAGGAGACGCCACGTGCTTTTGGTAACTGAAGCCTATTAGTCAATGTTTCTTCCTGTGTAAATATGGGAGAAGGGTCTATTTGGGGTCATGAGCTGAAGTTATAAGGAATTATAACTTTCCGTATTTTTTTAAAATATTTTCCCATCATAGTGTGTGCCGCGCTGAATAGTTATGAATCAGGTAAGGGAGCACAGCTAGCATTTCACCTTAATTATGAAACGCAATTCAAACTCAGAAGGAAGAAACATAGCCTGTGGCCTTGGCAGATACCAGCCCAGGTGAGTTAATGGGTTTTTTCCTGTATTACCTCCTATGACTGATACATTGTGGCCCTGGTGTGCCCGCCACATTGTGAGACTTTATTATTAATAAATGCACATTTCCCAAAACAAATATACAGCCTGGCAGACAGTGGCGTTAGATCTGTGTATGAGTGTATGAGTGAGTTTGTTTTCATCAGTACACACACACACACACACACACAGAGAGAGAGAGAGAGAGAGAGAGAGAGAGAGAGAGAGAGAGAGAGAGAGAGAGAGAGAGAAATTAGTGTGTCCCACTGCATTGGTGAAAATTAATATGAAGATTCACAGTTCTCCTGTTTTAGCATCATAAAGATGAGATAATCCAAGGTTTCACTCAGGACTCCTTGTTCTAGAGGGTTTTGTAACAAGTGTGGGGGGCTGTGAGGTTTTTGGGGAGGACAATGTTGACTCTGGAAATACATGGGACTTAGCCCACCTGGTAAAGAGAATTCTGTACTCTCTCTGTTTTTGATGACATTTATTCTTTGAGTCACTGTCCCCAAAGAGACAGGAAAGGCTATTGTGTGACTGCCATGGTAACTAAACGTTCAAGCTTCAAGTAGCTCACAGAAATCCCCAACATAGCCAGACAAATACTGCCAGCTTTGTTAGCTGCTGTTAAGAACCCAGCCAGTCACAAGTCATTCAAAGGCCCCTTCTTGGATGCTGTCAGTGTGTGACAGGATCCTGAGCACTGTGAGCAATACCAAATTAGTCTCAGTCCTCAAGGAGATTACAGTTAACACACATGCGGATGATACTGAAATATGACACATTTATCTTTAAATGGCAGTAAAAGTGGTAAGTGGTGGCTTCCTTCCTCGGTGAAGACTTATAGAGCTGCCCCACCTCCTCTCCTGGCATGCTGAATTCATAGCTGCAACTCAACAGTTTGACTGAAGTCTCAGAAGTGATAATAGAGAGGCCGTGAGTTCCCATGTCAGGGTCCCCCATCACCATGCATTATTTGGATCATAAAATCCCCTAGGATGGTGTCTGGTGAAACACTGCATATCTTTGAAGCCAGCACAATGTCTAGTGTTGAATAACCTTGCTATAAATATTTATGAACACATAAATTAATGGCATAACCCTGGCAGAGTTAGCCTCTAAGCCAACATTCTTTCTCCCAGAACAGTAATAATCAACTCTGCTTCTTGAGAGTTGAAAGATGACTTCCAGCCCTGGCTAGGAATGAACAGTCCAGCTTTCTTGCCTGTGCCTAAATTCTGGTCCCTCAGTTTATTAGCTCTGTCTCTTCATCAAATGACTCATTTCTGCCCCAGTTTCACTATGAAATAATGATAATAATACTTCCTACCTCTTAGGTTTGTTAAGAGGACTAAATGAATATTTATATGATTCTTAGGCAGGCAAATGGTATGTTCTCTGAACATACTTATTAAGTAAAGATAAATAGAACACTGATTTTTTCCAGAAAAATAAATGCATGTTAATAATAGAACAGGCATAAAAAGTGTTGAACATGTGTTAAAGAGTTCTATGCGTGCTCCATTTCCTTTCTGCTTCCTGGCCTATAATAAGTGCATACAATAGAATAAAAAAATGAATTGGTACAAGGGGTCTCTGAAGGGCAAGACTACTTTGTGATCTAGCAATGCAAAGAGAGTTTTATCAAAAACAAACTGTACCTGGTCTAGAGATAAGACAGCAGGGGCAAGCAGTTTGGAGAAGGAACATCTCCAAAACCTGATGGCAGCAAGAATTAGGTCATGAGATACAGTCACCCCCCAGAACCAGGGTCTGGTTTCTTGAAGAGGAATTTGTTACGGTCCCGTTTTTGAAGTCTATTTGGCAGAGCTCTGATTCCATGCTATGGTTTCAACTGCTCAGCTAGATGAACACTGAAGAGTTACTGATTTAACAACCCATTTCATTTGTAGAGTATTAGCAGAGATCCAGGGCATTTTGTGAATCATTGGTAACTGAGTAGAAAGGATCTTTATTTGAACCAAGCAGGGTAAACAGTATAAGCAAGATCATGTGATTTTATTGAATGCTTTGAAAGACATTTAGAGGGTGAAGCAGGAGAGAACAGGAGGAGGTGAAAGAGTCCATATAAGGGAATGGAGAAGGGTCTCTGAGGAAGTGACTTTAACAGATGACAGGCGGCTAAGGAGGAAGCACAAAGAGCAATGTCTAGAGCCTTGAGGATGGCATAGGTGAGAAGGGCGGCTGGTATGGAATGGACTGTGCCATCCAGTACAAAAGGAGTTGATGGCACATGAGCACAGACACATCACGTAGGGCCTTTAGGCACCATAAGCAGTTCAGAGCGTATTAAAGCCAATCAGTAGTCAATACACAGAAAAAAAATATTGGAAGAAGAATAAGAATAAAAATCTATGAATTTTATTACTCATACTTTAACGGGTATATTAAATTCTATTGGGGGAAAACAACGACTTAGGAGAAGCATTGGAATAATGAGTCTTCCAGGCAGAGTTGAGAGTCCATTTGTGATCTTAAATAAGAAAAATAAGATGAATTCAACCCCAAATACAAGGGGTTTACTCTGGATTCAGCAATCACACTTCGGTGGACTGACTTGATTGGTGCTGTTTGAAGGTGTGGGCTGTTTTCAATGCCAGGAGTAATGATGGAGTACACTGTCATTCCTGCCCTTAGTGTATGTTCATAGAGCTGCTTTGTAGGCTTAGCTACAGGGAACCTTCCGCAAAACATACTACACACACACACACACACACACACATTGTTCAGCAGGGGAAACTGTAACATACATGAAAGAAATATGTAGAGCTACAGAACCACCCAGAGGATGCTAACAATGGACTGAATGCTTTTGAGTTTTATTCCTACAGGAAGTCTAGGCTAGACACCATCTGGTCAACCTTGCCAGGCTTCTCTTAGTAGCAAGGATCCTTTCTCCACCAAGTATTTACTACCTTCATTCTGCAAGGCCAAGATTTCGTGGATGTGGAGGAATTAGAATCTCTACTTGATGTGAAATGCTTCTATATGTTCTGATAGCGGCAGCTAACGTCTCCTGAATGTGTGCTTGTGTGAGGAGCTGAGCTGAGCGTTTTCCTGGACAGCATCTCCATTGACATTTAAAACAAGTGAGCTTGGTTTCCTTGGAATTTTCTCTTCACAGATAAGAAGAGTGAACTTTAGAGAGATTAAATATTTTCCTAGAGCTAAAAAGCTGTGCAAGTGGGGAAGGCAAGAGTAGAAAGCAGGCTCCAGGATTCAGGCTCTTTCAGCAAGAAGCATCCTTGCCAGCTCAAGCTGTTCTTCATTTCTTCATGTTACCATGTAGTGCTGCCATTCTACAAAACGTACTCAGGAAAGCTCTCATTGTCATCTCCAGCTCTATTAAAACTGGGTTCTCTTTTCCCATGTTCTCTAAATAAGAGATTAATTCATTGGAGGTGGTTGGAGAATTAGTAGATTTTTTTCCCCATATTTCCTTCTTTTGAGAGCCTGGTAAAGTGGAAAGCTTGCGGTTTGTTGTTTTTGTGTGAGCCCGGTGACCTGTGCTGGGAAAATTTCCCCCTCAAGTCAAATGTGCTGACACAGGTGACGTAGCCCACGCTAAGCAGCAGGGGCTCTGGGGACAAGCCACAACCTGATCTTTTTCTACCACGTAATTTCAAATTGAAATTTGATCTTTACAACAAATTCCTGATAACTGAGGTCAGTCGGAAGAGTCACACTCACTGTCTAGGTATCTGATTCACCTAGGTCAGCTGTGGCTCTCCTGATGGTAAACTTTTGGCAACAAGTCACAGTTGGGTGATGTGGCCTAAGAGGTTGTCTGTAAACAAAGGCTCATATGGAAGCCCTCCATTTCCATGCATAATCAGAGTCCAATGGTGCTCACTAGGACTGAAGATGAGGTTTGAGTTTCTGTGCAAGGACTGGGGAATCCGCACTTTGAAATAACGCTGCTTGATTCTTCTGTAAACGAGTGCTTCAGAACCACTGAGCAAATGCCTTTGATCATGCAATGCTCTTCCTGACCTATCATATGAAGATGACAATAATGAAATCTTCCAATGGACACGGCTGTGCCTGCAATACTAATGGAAACCAGTAGCTGATTGAGTACTTAGCTGTGACCATCCATGAGCAGCACTTTATGAGTTCACTTCTAACAAACGCTTAGGCAGGCTATTTCTGGCCCCAGTTTTAACATAAAAGAAATATGATAGAAGGAAGTTAAGTAACTTGGTCCAAGGTCATATATACTTAGACCCCTTGGAAAGCAAGCCATTATTTGTAGACCGTTGACCATGGATATTAATCACTGCTTTGCCACTTACCATCTGAAAATGTAGTTACTGTTAAAAAAAAAAAAAGATAGAACCAAGAACACAGAGCACATGCTAGATGGCAGCTGGTCATTCCTTGTTATCTACTGTTAATGAATGGAATGAGCTGGAAAGTTAAAGAACATTCTGGAATTCTGATCACTAAGATCAATAAAAAGACATAATTTAAAAACTTGTGCCATTTCTCATGTACTCTTTTCTCAGTTTTGAGAGTCCACTGGCTCAGATAATCCTCTTACTTCCCACCCTTCCTCTGTCCTACAGATATGGTCAGTACCTTAAACCACCCAAAGCACTCTACCTCTCCATCATGGGAAAAGATATGGTCAGTACCTTAAACCGCCCAAAGCACTCTACCTCTCCATCATGGGAAAAGATATGGTCAGTACCTTAAACCGCCCAAAGCACTCTACCTCTCCATCATGGGAAAAGGAGCATAAGTATTTCTATTGCTTTTCTGTCCCATATTAAGTTCAGCGAACCTGGGGTAAGTTCTAAATGACTTTATGTACTGCTGTTTGCAGAAAGCCAGAGCTTGCCTTGAGGGTGAGCTGAAAGCAACTTCGGCTAGAGATTCTGGTGACCCCCGATGCCCAGGCCTGCCATAACAACCTATTTGAAGATGACGTGGTAATCTGGTCTGTGGCATTTGGCTTAGTGGTTTCTGTTGTGACATACAATGATTCAGGTTTTCTCATGTACACACCAGAGCTTCACAAAATTACCTTTCTGGGGTTCTTGAGGTCAGATGGGGAAGGAGGGAAGAACACATGGGACTTTGAACAAATCCTCTGTGTTTTCACTCTGCCTGTTGACACAGACATCTTGCCATGCAGCAATAACCTGCTCTAGAGGTCTTGGAAGAGCATCTGAAAGGACAGGAAGAGAAGCCAAGGTCTGAAGTACCCCTGGAGATGCCCCTCCCCTGCAAACATGGGCTATAAGACTAGCTCAGTGGGGTCTTCCTTGCCTTCAACTTTTTCCTTCACTCTTTTCCTTCATGGCCATTTTAAAGGTGATTGGATTTAAGATTTACTGAGTACTATTACATACATTACCCATAGTGCATCAGGTTGATGGAGAAATTCTTGGGCCAAAACCATTCACCATCTCTGAACCATTCTCCTGGCCTATGCCATGGGGATTTGGAACACAACAGTGATGTTCAAGTTCTGTAGGCAACTTAATAAAACTCTGATATATTTTTTAAAAGTCTGAAATATGAAAGAAACCAAAGAAAGTATAATTTAACAAAATCCTCTTAATATGAACATTTCAACCAAGATGCCAACTAATTCTTCAAGGTAGCCAGGTGGGCTGTTTCCAGTCATCGGCTTGAGAACTCTAAACCAAATATCCTCTCAAATTTTTATCAGCTTCAAAAAGTCTCTGGTTCAGTAATGGCTCCACCCAATGGGGTCCATGTTTATACCTTACAGAAGAGAGATGAACTAATTTTTAAAGAAGATAGATCAGTCGAGTTGGGAAATAGTCAATTTTAGAGTCAATCTCTGATGCTTATTCCCAGATGGGTGTGTGTGCTGACCAACTAGACACCACTTTTTTGGGCACTCTCCTGACAGTGGCCACAAAACCTAATTTGCTTAGGCCCAAAGTGAATTTTGTATTTGTTTCTCTGAGTCTCCTTCATCTTTAGAGTCCAAATTAGTCAGATAATTTTGTTAAAAAATATTCATTAAGCCACTTTCATCAATTTTCTCTTTGTCCCCTGTACTTTAAAAATGGGTCAGTAGTATGCATATAAAAATAAATCTTAAATTCTTTTCAAATCCACATTTTACATATATTTTCTTTGTATTTTGTCTACATTTTTGTGAATTTTGGGTCATCAGACAGAAGAAGAGGAAAAAAACAAAATGAAATAAGTAAAGGAAAAATCAAAGAATGGAGAACCTGGCAAGAGACAGGCTAAATTAGGGGAGAAAATAAGGAATAATTCCAAAAGGAATTTCTAGGGGAAGCCCCGTGAAGGAACAGAGGACAAAGGTGCTGTGCAGGGTTTGCTGTGTGACTCAGGCCTTGGCTCTGCTCCTGGGTGACTCACTTGCTGGAAAACATCACTGAGTCCGAGAACTTTCAACAGGTTTCAGACTTTCTTGGAATTACTTACAACTTCACTTTGTGTCTATATTTTCTCATCAGTTCCTTAAAGTGGAAATATCTGTGTCTTATCAGAAATATATACCCTTGATACTAGATTGTATCTGTAGAACCACCTGAGAGTTCAAATGGCTCCTGGACTGAAATAGGGAAAATTATTAAGAAAGTAAGACTGGTTTGGTCCTGGGAGCTTCTGTCTCCTGAAGGACTAGTTGGACGGTAGGGATCCCAAAGGCTCGGCACACTCCCCAAACAGAGTGCAGAGTAGACCAGAGGTTTTCATTCTTCTTTTTAAGCATGAATGACATCAAGACTCAGTTCCCACATGTCCACGTGTTCTGGGAAACCTACTTAAGCCTTGCCACACATGTGACATCTGGCATTTCTATTTGGTTCTATTGCCTCATCCTCTCCGCTGTTTTACATGGCTACAGAGTTGACAACTCAGTACATTGTCCAGTATCCGTCCTGTCCCAAGTCCCTTCTACACAGACTCACCGACAAAGCATGGTACAAACACCTCTCCTTTCTGCTAAAATACTTCAATTCCTCAAACACCAAGCTGTCTCTCACTTTCCTGCACGTCATCCTCTCTCCCCAGAGCACGTCAGTGCTTTCCCACTCCACTTCCTCTTTCTTCCCTAATTCTAGCTGCTTGAGATTCTACTCAGGAGCCAGCTTCTCCTCCTCTGGGCCCCTGTGAGTGTTTGCAGCCCTCTCTGTGCCATCCTGGATTTACCTTTGAATGCCTAATTGCGCTATGATTTGATATAATACACTTGCATGCTTTTCTTGCCAGGGAGGGTTCTTGAAGGCAAATCTGTGTCATATTTTATGTCACTATGAAATAGTCTAAGTTAGCTTAATACATATCTGATTAACACATTTTAGATAAATTTAGACTCCAGTTGGTGGGCACTTGGTATGCAGTGGGGTGAGCTATTGGTTCAGTGCAGTCTTTTTAGCACAAACAACAGAGCATGCCTCCATTTGGAAAGATTGCAGGGCAGTTGGCATGCTGGCTCTCATTAGAATCTGCTGTTGCTCTGGCTAACAGGAGAGAGTCAGCCAAGGAGTTAAGTGCTCAGACTTTGGAGATATACAGAATTGGATTCAAATTCTGTTTTTACCAGTTACAAGTTCTGTGACCTTAGGTAAGTTGTTATATAAAACCCCGGACTCCCCATCAGGATAGCAACCTTCCCTTGCTGTTGTCCGGAGTATATGAACATTGGTCAATGACTTGCATACTCCGTAAGGACAAGATCCCTTGTGGTTTTGATTTGTTTCTATAAGAGCGGCTGGCGCATGCCTGTTGGATCAATGAATGTTTTATTTTGGTAGGTCTTATTCATAACAGTTCTTACTCACGTGGGCATCTTACCAATTCTTATGTAGGGTTTTTATATATATATATATATGCACTGTGTGCAACTTCGGGGGACAGAAGTGAGGCTTCCGCCTGAATGGGACTCTTAAAACCAACACGCCAGATGTGGCGGCGGCATTTGCCAGATGTGGCGGCGGCATTTGCCTTCCTCTCAAGAGCTTTCTGATCTGTTGGATGTTTAGTATTAATTCTGTCATTTCAGCTAGTCTCTCTGCTTAGTTTTTTATCCGTTAGGACACCTTTGTGCACTATCTTGAACAGGCACAGAGTTTGGTTCAACATCTTGGAGAAAATGACTGAATTTAGTGGTGTTCCTGGATCTTGTGCTAGCCCCATTGTTCCCTAGCATCCTTGATCCTTTTCCCATTTTGTTGGGGGATGTTTATATCCCAGGGTTTCATTCTGGGCCCTTCCCATTTCCAGCAGTTGTTTAGTTTCAGATAACCTGTCGCTCATTAAGAATTGTGAGCTTTTGTAGTTTTGTCAGCTTACAGACATCTCTTTATATTATTTTCTTACCTGGAGTAAAAGAAATTTGCCTTGAATTTGTACTTTATGAACTTCACTGGAAAACGAAGGGGGCATGTTCTGTACAATGGGATCTGAGATGTCCTCCCCAGTTTCTGCTCAGAATGGGTTATCTGCAGGCCATGAAAGGCTGCCTCCTCAGCCTGTGAAGTAGAGACTGCTGGGTTCCTAGCAGCCATTGCAGAAGAACATTATTAAAACACTAAGTAAATTTGTTTGCCAAGTAAAAATAAAACCTCAGATAAATGTATGTTGAGAACATTTGCTACACAACATAAACACAAACAGAGAATATTTTTCTCTCGAGAGCTCTTCCTACGTTGGCCTTCTTTAGCCCTGAGAGATTTTCAAGGTTGACAAGCTAATCATATAAAAAGTAGAGGGGATAGCAAAATGGTTCCCTTAAATGAATTTGTTTTCTATAGATTTTCCTTCTCTCTTTTTATTTTAACCCAAGTTTTTCTAAAAGAGACATTGAGCACCAAAGTGAACAATGCCAACTTAGTGCTGGTATCTGCTAGCAGGCAGCTTGCATTCTGGCATGCAGCCTTAAGACCATGCTGACTGGACTCCCTTCTACTTGCCCACCAAGGAACTGAAGACTGTGTTGGAAGAGAAAGAGAGCATAACACACCATCTCCCCACTCAGGGACTGGTCAGAGAGAGTCTTTGTCCAGCTTCTCTTTCCACCTGCCTGGGAGAGCAGTTTGAAGTGGCTGCTGTGTAACTAAAGATAGAGCATGAACTGGATTGGCCCGACTGCTGGTTCAGAATGTTTCCCCATCCGACTGCTGGTTCAAAATGCTTCCCCATCCTAGCCACTCTCCTATTTATGCATTTAGCTAATGTTTGTAGGTAACAACAGTCTGAGTAGCTGTGATTTCAAAGATGAACTGTGTATATTCAAGGCCTGTATGCTGTGTATTAGCTGTCTATGATTTCCCAGAGGATGCTGATTCTACACCAGGGAAGTCTTTCTTTCTGCCCTGGCTGAGTTAGAGAGCCACTGCTGGTCATACAGTCTATTTCCAGAAGCCAAATGTCTCCTTGTTGATGGTTTATCTTCCAGTTCTTTTAACTCTTCTTCCTGGGGTCCCCAGACAAGCATTGTTGGGTCCCCGGAGAAGCATTGTTGACAAACAATGATCATAAATGGGTGCTCTCTGAATATCAGGCAATTAGCTGCAAAGAGCCTTCATTTTTCTCCCTGTTTAGCAAAGAGAGGAAGAGAGATGAAATCGTGTATGTATATGTACATGCACTTGTGTTTATACATAGGGTGTGGCTGGCTGAGATACTCATACATATTTGTATATTCATAGACCATAATATAAACTACAAATAAATCCAGATTTCACACAGATGTGAAATTCACAAGTCTACTAGTACAGGATAGGCAGATTTTTGATGTCAGTTGATAATGTTTAATAATTTAAGGAACTTTTCCCCTACTATGTTAAGATCCCTCCTCTTTTGATGAGTTCCAGCTCATAGGAGGATAAGGCTAGAGTCACCGTAGTTGACCATAGTCAAGGGAATCACAGATTATAATCTTCAAGCATTTTCAATTTTGTCATTCCTGTTCCATGTGATCGCGGGATTAACAAAGAGGACTGATATGATTTCTCTGCTCCAGATTCCTCAGAAGCTGAAGCCCAGAGGGGCTTAGAGTCTTGCCAAGACCCTCGATATAGTGAGCAGTGGCTCAAGTTAGAGTATAATTCATAGTCTTCTTACTGTGGGGACAGTGTTTGGTTTTTATTTTAGTTAAGTAAAAAGGTACCTGACCTTAATTTTAAGAAATGCAAGAGGATGCGGCCTTTCTTTTCTCCTTTTCTTTCTTGCTTCCTTCCTCCTTACCTCCCTTTCTTTCTCCCTTCCTCTTTCTTGCCTGTCTCTCCCTCCTTCACTTTTTTCCTTCCTTCTTTCTTTCCTTCCTTCCTTTCCGGGATGTCATGAAGTCAACCTTGGGTCTTCTGCGCACTAAACAGACATCCTACCATTGTGCTACATCCTCAGCCCAAGAGAAACAAGTTTTGGCAACCACATAAATTTGATATAATAGAGTAATAATGATGACATGAGAGCACTTCATGTCATAATTAAACCATAAATCCACCCTTTAGCTTTTCTTACCCATGCTATGATTCAACTCTCTTCCAAAATGGAAGGTTTGGGAGTTCCACCCATGTGAGTTATGAGGATCCTTTCCCTGAAAAATTGCTATTGGCCTTGTCTTAGTTTGTGATTGGAGTGATGCGTAGACCATGGTCACTGGGCTTTTACAGTGAGAAAACCTTCTTCAGAACCTTGGAGTTTACTCCTCGGTCAATCCATTTTCAGGGAAGCAGTGATTAACCATAACCCAGAGTTTTTCATTACCCAGTTAAACAATAAGGTAGGAAGAGAGAGGCTAATGACTTCCAAGCTGTGGTACACTGTCCCTTTTGGTTTCTGGAAGACTTGAGAAAGACCTGAAAGCTGAACTGGCCCATTCGATTTAGTAGATTTGGGAAATGAATAGTAAACCTATAACCAGCATTGCTCCCTAGCTGGGTCAGCTCATGAGACCCTCCCTGCACCTGTTTCCCCCTTTGTCAAATAAAGCAGAACTACTAAGAGATCTCCCAGTTGGCTAAGTTCCCCCATTGGTCACCTTACTGTTATCTGTTGCAAAGCCATCCAGCATAGACTGTGTTACACGGCCAGGGAGAATCTCAAAACTGGTTGTACCGCTTTTGATCATCTTTTGATTTACTGTCAGCAGATGATATTAAAATTAGCTTGCATTAGCTGAGTAAATCTGGTCAGGCAACGGGAATGGAAATAGGGAGTGCCCCCTGGGCGGTGGCCGGAATTAGCAAAATAATCCCTTGCATTTAGGAGGTTACAGAGCACTTTCCCACACACGCATCCTTTCACTGAGCCCCTACAAAGCCCTGCCGGTAGATTCTTAGCGTTGTTTGCCCCACGAGAAATGCAATATTTCAAAAGGTGAAGCGACTGGCCAGGGTTTGGCAATCCGGAAAGCAGAATAAAAGCCAGAGGCCTTGCTTTCTTGTGCAACACACCTGTGCAACACACCGGAGGGTGATTAGCATCTACTAGAAAACGTTTTGGTAAGACCTGGCTCCTCAGCCTCAACAGGACCTCTGGAGCTCCACTCGCTCAGAGCCTTCTCGCCTGCTCTGCGTGTGGCTCCTGACCTCCAGCATCATTACCTGCTCATCTCCTTCAGTTTCTCATGTGGCAATCACTTCCCTTAAGAGGAGCCAAGGCTTTGTTACAGATGGCATCCTATGGGCTTCCATGCCACGCAAAGATTGCCACCACTCCTGTTACTATTCTAGTTTAGTTGTCTTGGTTGGAACAAGCCCCATGGAGGCACTGAGACTGCTTACTATTAAGTCGGTCTCAAGCCTCAAGCTGCTACTTTTTCACCTGGGTAACCCCAACATCCACCACAGTAGGGTATGGATAAAATTTTTTAAGTAAATGCTTGTATTACCTACAACCGTGGAAGAATTTCCCATTCATAACATGGGATTGAAAGCTCCTTCCCCATCCAACTCCCAGCTTTATTAAGGTGTGATGAACAAATCAAAATAGTATGTATTTTGATATACAACATGGTTTTCTATGTATATAATGATTAAACCAGGAGAATTATCATATACTCCATGTTCTTACCTATTTTGTATGGTAAGAACACTTAGGATCTCTCAGTAATTTTGACATTTTCAACACATTGTTGTTTAGTATGGTTACAGTGCCATACTGGAGACCTCCAGAAATTGCATCTTGATCTAACTAAAATGTTCCACTGACCAAACTTCCAAAACATTCCCCCATCCAAGAGGAGGCTGGCTGAACACCAAATGCGGGTCATTTGCCTAAGATATGAGCTCATTCCCAGAAGCAGGGCCTTTGACTGGCAAGAATGGAGTTTGCTTGCTATTTATGTAACTTGGTGGGAAAAGGTAGGATAAGATATTTTGGAGTCACTGAGGAACATAAGCTGTGACACCAGGTCTACTCATGTGTCCGGTGCTATTGCTGGGAACCAGATCTCACATCAGACCATCATTCACTGTCCGATATCACTTTCAGGAAGACGTTGGGACTTGCCAGTGTGGCTATTTATAACTCTTTTCCTATTTGGAACCAGTTTAAGGCTGTGCAACCACACCAGTGTATGCTATCTGAATCGTGTATTAGCGGAACACAGTAAATATGGCAGATGGGAAGCCAGGTCTAGCACTCACAAATCATGTGAAAATTGTGTCCACCGTTTAATCTCATATTTAAGCATGATAACCCCTCATGAGTGTTTAGGAATTAATATTTACAAGATCATAATTATGATATGAATTAGCTCACTCAAATGAAATTACTTTGTCCAATATGTCAGCAAAGCCATTCTGCAACGACAGAATCTTAAGAAACACATACATCTTAGCAAGGAATGCTCACTACAGAGATTATGTCAACTTTTAGAAAAAAACTTTCTGCTACAGTTATGTACTTTTAAAAATGATCTGGGACTGAGTGCCAAACAAACATGGATGAAAATCAGACTGTGTTTGGTATAGAATCCTTTCCTGGCCACACATAAGCCATAGTGTAGAGTTCCCATCTTCATTGTTTTATTTTCTTCGGAAAGTCTTCCCTGTGACCTCCATTTTCCCAGGAGCTGAGTCTGTCTCTGTGCTTACATCCCCTGAAACCTAGCGCCCTTTTTCTTCAGTTCTGCTCATCTCACATCGCTCTGTAAGGATAACGTCATTTCTTCCTGTTTCACCCCTTATCAGATCTCCTCTATCCTCTGTGGTAGGTGGTAGGGAAGGTCCTAGCAGAATCCTCTGTGGTAGGTGGTAGGGAA
>NC_022016.1:69995557-70019708 GCF_000317375.1 Microtus ochrogaster
ATCCTCTGTGGTAGGTGGTAGGGAAGGTCCTAGCAGAATCCTCTGTGGTAGGTGGTAGGGAAAGTCCTAGCAGAATCCTCTGAGGAGCGCTTTGACTCTCAGCAGCATTGCCTCCTCCAACAAACTTCTCAAGACCCGGTAAGAAGAGCTGAGGGGAAAAGTCACATGAATTTGAAAATTATCCTCAGCTTCTTCCGATAATTCAGTTCCCACTCTCTGCAAACCATTGCTTTGTGGCATCAGTGTAACCTCCTGGAAACCTCTTTGTTCATCGTAACCCACGTTTAATTTCTTTTCTATGTTCATTTATAGCACTAACCGTATTCTTTAATTATTTAAGTTTTATTATTTATTATTAAGCTTAGATTGGTCCTTCTTCTAGTTCAGAGGGTGATACAGTTGTGAACCCAAGAAAACCCTTCTGCCCGGAGATGAAGAGACACAAAACATGTTCCTAAAAGAATAAGGTGTTCTCAGGTGTTGAAAAGATGTTGAGGTAACAGGACACAGAGTCTGTGGAGGGAGCTTTGGAAGGCAAAGGGAGATCAAGAGAGATTGGAGGACCCTGTCTTGTGCTCCAGTCAGAGCAGAGACCCAGAGGCACAGAGCAGATGGGTGAGCAGCACCATTCTTCCCTATACCATGACTGAACAGAACATCTTACAGTAGGAAGACTAGAGATGGTTACAAACAGTCCTCTCCTTCAGAGTATCCAATTAAAATATTGCATACTTAAATTTGAATTTCAGATGGATAGGCATTTTTTGGGTTTAAAGACCCTAATTGCAACATAATAGTTAAAAAGCATACTATTTATCTGAAATTTAAATGCAGCTGGACATCCTGAGTTTTGTTTGTTTGTTTTATTAAATACAACAACTGTGTATTTTAGAAGAAAATGACCCAGAGTGGGACTGAGCATGATGTCAACAGCCCCTGTGAAGCTTCTCTGAAACCAAATCTGACTGGAAAGCAGCAGCCACTACGCATGGCTTGGCGAGGGGCTTCAATTCTCATAGATGTTTCCCAGAGTTCCTGCTAGACAATGTGTTTATCTGACAATTCATTAAGGATGCACTTCCTTTACTTATCATTATTGTAGGTGTGTGCAAGATGTATGTGTGAAAGTGTGGTCATGCATGTGCCACAGCATCCATGTGGAGCTCAGAAAACACACCTTTTAAAGTTAGTTTTCTCCTTTCACCATGGGATCCTGGAACGGGATTCATAGTCAAGTTCACATAGCATGTATTTATACCCACCGGGCCCACCTACAGCACTTTAAAACTTTGTGCAAGCACAATGCTATGTTCTAATCCATTCCTTTGTGGTCTATCTATTGCAGTCTTCTAGGGATACCCTTCTAGGTGCAAAGGTGACACAATTCCTGCCCTCAGGTCAAACAAAGTCATTTTAAGTCAGCCTAGATCATGATGGAGGGTCACAGCAGAGGTACACAATGTCCTTGTCCTTTGAGTAGAAAGAGTCGGTGTCTAGTCATGGCTGTAAGCAGAGACTGATCATTCCCTTCCCAACTGTTCAGATCCGAAAAGAAACTATATTAATTACAACACTGTTTGGCTTCTTACTAAGTAACTCTTACATTTTAATTCAGCACATTTCTATTAATCTGGGTATTACCATGAGGCTGTGGCCTACCAGTAAGGTTCTGGCTGGAGTTGGTGTCTTTCTCCTTCGGCAGCTACATGGCATCTCCCTGACTCTGCCTACTTTCTCTCTATATTCTGTTCGGATTTCCCACCTGGCTTTACTCTACTAAGCCATTGGCCAAAACAGCTTCTTTAATAACCAATGGTAATGAAACATATTCATAGCATACAGAGGGAATCCCACATCAACGGCAATGAAGGAAACATTGAGTTTGAATCCAACCACAGCCCTTAAATATCTACAAGGATTTCACAAGGAGACCCAGAAAACATTGTCCAGGAAAAAACTGCTCGAAGAGGTGAACGTAATGTCACACTTAGAACATGAGCGGTCCATAAGAATATAGAAGACAGGAGAGGGGTGAACCATCAGCAAAGGAGATGATGATTATCCCTTCTAAACAATGCATGATAGAATTTTGTAGACAGAGAAGTCATCGTGATGATGTTCAGTCCTTTGTTTCACATAAAAGAAAATGCAGAAAGTAAATGCTTGCTACTGGTGAGACAGCAGAATGGATGATTTTAGAAACTGGTGTGCTGTTTCCTAGGAATGAAGAGCTTCTTTCCTACAATCTGTCTTGTCGTGAGTTTGTAGAACAGCTGTGAGATGAGATGCAGATCTTGGTTAGAAATATAGACATCTTGGCACTTGACAACAGATAAAGTCCACAGGTGCGGAGACATCTAAATGACGATCCCATTGCCAGACAGGAGACTAGAGTGGAGAGATACAGTTCATTTAAGTTAGACTGGGGGCAGGTGGAGAAGAGCAAGCTGCAATTGAATATCGAGAGCATAGGCAAGTTTACAAATATTTGAATGAGGCACTAGCAAGGAAGTACAAGAAGAACTTTGCATAGCTTGCCTTGAGGGTGGCAATAAATGGAGAAAGATGGAATATTAAGGAAGCAGGGGCTACAGGAAAACTTTTAGGTTGTGCTGGATGAGCAGAGTGTAACTGTGTCTGCAGGTCAAGGAGCCAGGCCAAAGAACAGTGGGATAAATAGGGGAGGCTACATTAGCAGTAAGTGAAGGCAGAATAGAAACTAGAGGAGCCTGGGGAAATCTGAATGCAAAAGGCCCCATGTCAGGCACGAACAGGGGCATAGACAGGATTCAGAAGGCCCTTTGCCTTCTCAAGGACATCTTTCCTTGGATAAAGTCTGGAGTGGGGGTGGAAGTTTGTGAACACTGGAAATGTTTTGGTAGTAACTGTTGAGAAACAGTGGGCAGATGTCGAAACTGTGTGTCAGGTCCTGCTGAGAGCTTACAGGAGTGCATCTGTGAGAAAGGCTGGTCCACAAGTCCTTGGAGTTTTCCGGCTGTGGAAGGAGAAAGGGAAGTGTGGAAATGACAGGGGTTCTCAAAACTTCTTGAGTTGGGGGTGTCTTTGTAGAAATTTTGTGTACTTCTGACAAAACACTGACACAACCTGCTCTTTTAGGTCATAGTTTTGCAGAGTTCATTCTGAGGCTGCTTGGCCCCACACACTTGTCATCGTGACAAGAGGAGCAGTGTAGGATGCTATTTACATCACAGTGGATGGGAATCAGAGATACAGGAAAGTCAAGAAGGGACTGGAGCGTGAGATTGCCCCAAGGACATGCTGTCACTGGTTGCTTCCTTTAACCTGGTCCCATCTCCCAGTAATGCCATCCACTGACTGGGTCTGAGCCCTCAAGAATACAGACACTTCCTGGACTGTGCTTTGCCAATCTACCAGGCAGTTCTGTTTTTTTTTAATTGATTTTATTGAGCTATATATTTTTCTCCACTTCCCTCCCTGCCTCGCTCCTTCCCTTGAACCCTGTCCCATGGTCCCCATGTTCCAAATTTACTAAGGAGATCTTGTCTTTTTCTACTTCCCATGTTGTTTAGATCTATGTATATCTCTCGTAGAGTCCTCATTATTGTCTAAGTTTTCTGGGATTATGAATTATAGGCTGGTTTTCTTTGCTTTATGTCTAAAAGGCACTTATAAGTGAGTACATGTGATATTTGTCTTTCTGGGTCTGGGTTACCTCACTCAAAATGATGCTTTCTAGATCCATCCATTTGTACCAGGCAGTTCTTAACCTAATTAAGTTAACTATCACAATTAGCTATCACAAGTTCCCCTCCCTTTGTCAGCTTGATACCAAAACACATACATCAATTCAAGCAATCACATTGCTGTGTATGTCTTGAGTGTCTGTTTTTTTAGTTACTGTTAAAATATAGCCGAAAGCCGGGCAGTGGTGGCGCACGCCTTTAATCCCAGCACTCGGGAGGCAGAGGCAGGCGGATCTCTGTGAGTTCGAGACCAGCCTGGTCTACAGAGCTAGTTCCAGGACAGGCTCCAAAACCACAGAGAAACCCTGTCTCGAAAAACCAAAAAAAAAAAAAAAAGTAAAATATGGCCGAATTCATGCTAGATAATGGCTGGGCAAATGTGGAAAGAAAGTGTTGGAAGAATAAATTCATACTAAGGCCCAAGAAGATGTTTATGCTAGACATTCTGTTGGCCTTCGGCCATCTTATTTCATTTAATACTGCTGCAGGTTTGTAGGTAGAGATACTCAAAGTCAAATTGAGTGATGTTTACTTGAGGACACTCACTGTAGATAACAGGACATCCTCTTTGAACTACGTTGTTATCTTCAACAGTCAAGAATAATAGGAAAAATTGGACAGATGACATAGTTGAAATTTAGTAGGAAATTTCAAAATTAGGGATGGCATATGCTTTGTTAATAAGCTCAGAAAGGCAATGATGTGCTAGTAACGAGTGTGAAAGCCCAAGGAATCAGTCTTTGGTCTCCTTCTATTGAAATATAACACGATCCTAGTCTGTTTGCCATTGCTAGAGTAAAATACCCTCAGCTGGTTAGTGGCAAGTAGCCTTTTTTTTATTTAGCTTACACTTTTGAAGGTAGGAACTTCAAGCAGCGTGACACCATCTCCGGCAATGGTCTCCTGTTACATTATATCAAAGCAAAGGTAATCGTGGTAGGAAGAACTGATCTATTATAACAGCTTTCTGGAGAACTAACCAGGGCACTTAGACACCTTCAGTGACTCCTTCTGAAGACAGTACCCTCAGTGACTTCGCTACCTCTTTCTAAGTCTAAGTTGGTGACATGAACTCTTTTGGCACACTCAAATCGTCGTCAAAACATAGCAAACATGCCGAGAGAAAACCACACGAATCACAGTCAAGAGGTCAATGAGTTTTGTAAAACAAGCATAATCACATGGTCAATAGCTCCACCAACAGCTGGATTGTGGCCTGCCCCAGAGTAACCCTGATTCCTTTTGTGTTTACTAACCTGGCCAAGTTAATCGCTAGCTTGACTTTCAACGTCACAGCTCAGGTTTTGCCTCTTCAGAACTTTCCAAAAATTGAAGCATATTTTTTTTTTGCCACTTGCTTTAGAATATGGCTTCTTCTGCCACACACTTATGCTTTGCCTGGTCCCTGTTATCACACATGGCAATTATGTTGATTGATTTAGCCCCTCTCAAATAGCTGCCACGTTCTCTAACGGGAGACGCCCAGTCTTGAGGCAGGTAGATGAAAAGTTATAGGCTCTATCATTTTACATGTGCTTTCATTGGGTAGAAAGTAGAGGACACTGATAAATTTCTGTCGCATATAAAACTTGGTTAAAAGTTGCACTGATGGAGGATCCGAGATGTCGGATGACCTGCAGGCACAGCCAGGAAAGCAGGGTAACAGTTATCAGATGAGACGGGTAACAACTGAAAAATCTGTCATCCTCAAAGTAGGACAGGAAACTTGCAGAACAAGGTCAAACCGAGTATGTAAGGACTGGATGGTCTGGGGAGCCCCCTTCCAGGGAGAAGAAGTATCAGAACCACACTTAGAACTCAAAACCTCAGAAAATCAGCTCAGTTACAGATGTTTTGAAGAGAACCAACAGAAGACAGATGACGGGAGGAAAAATATCACACCTGCTGCGGAGGGAGGGAAAACCACTAGCAAGAGCCTGCCCTCTTGGCAGTAAGCTAGAATGACAACCAGGTACCACTTTTAGAAGTCTCCTGCTGAGTCAGCGGCTCAAGGGGGGGTCCTAGACCTCTGTGACCTGTACTATTGGAAACTCAGAGCAAGTGTCATGGGCCTGTCTGCTGGAACCTGGCTGGCAAAATACCTCTAGACTTCAGAGGAAATACTGAATCGAAACCACAGTGTTCAGTAAGCTGAGAATTGGTCAGATCCAAACTCTGCAGGGAAACATAGACTCAGATTCCAAGTTATGGACCAGAAAAAGCACTGTACTAGGATAGGGTCAACCTTTGCAGCCTGATCTGTGAAGATGAGACTAGCCTTTGTGACCTGGCCTCACAACATCTAGGGATGAAAACAGCATGTGTAATTGGAACCCTGGAGAACTGCTCAGAGGACTGGCCAGCACGTCTACGACCTGGTTCTTGAAGGACTATCCACTGGTGGGACAATACTTGACCTTGCAGAGGACCTCTAGAGGCAAGAACAGCATTTTCACCACAAATCCTAAAGAATTTCCCAAAAGTATGGCCAGTATCTGTGACCTGGCTGTCCAGGAGTGTAACAGAACTTGGGAGCCCCTAAAGGAGCATCGTAAGAGATAGGCTACATTCAGCAATCCAGCAAGTCTAATCCAGCCAGCTCGTCCCCTTCATGTGTGTTTATTCCTTGTTTATCTAACCCAGCATCAGTTGGCAGGCCAGCTCAGTCCTGCTCTAGTCTGTCTGTTCTATCTCTGTGTGTGTGTGTGTGTGTCTCTATGTTTCTCTTTCTTTCACTCATCTTTCTTTTTAAAACTCTGTTCTTTTTTTTTTTTTTTAAATCCTTTTAATGGTCTTTCCCAAAAAGCATACACCAGAGTGGTTTATGGAATCTCTGTTTCTCCGTTCCCCAACACATGGAATCTGTGGTCTATCGGATCGTGTTTCTTTACCTTTTTCTCTCCATGTCTCCATTCCCTGAGGCCTGGGATCTGTGGACTCCCTGATCAGATCCTAATTCTTTGCCTCTTCCTCTCCATTCTGCATTCAGCCAGAAAGGCAAGCTTCTCTTCTCCCCGACCCCAGTGTTTCCCACTTCTGTTTCCTTCTCCCTCCTTGACTTTCTTCTAGCCATCAATACTAATCCCAAGTTTCACTCTGCTTTATTCCTTGACTCTGCCTTGCTCAGAACTAGTGAGTAACATCTTAGTGCACCCTGTGCCATCACTGCTCCTTCACATATAAAAATGGAAAATGGTTAGAGTTTGAGAACACAAACCACAAACATATAACAAATTTGTAGCAATATATGAATCCTAGAGGCACATGCCCTGAAAAAAATTAAGCAATGATGAAATAAAAAAAATAGATCTATATTTTCAATAATATTGAAACCATTTTTAATTTCTGAACTCAAACTCCAGGACCAGATGGATTCACCACTGAATGCTATCAGACTTTCAAAGGGGAACTGACACCAATACTCCTCATACTATTCCCGAAATTAGGGGAGGGAGGAACACGCCCAAATAGTTTTTGAGAACCCAGGATAACCCTAATATCAAAATTAGATAATGGGACAACAAGTGAAAATTACAGACCACAGTCCCTAGTGAATACAGGTACAAAAAAAAAATCCAAGAAAATACTTGTAAAATAAATTCAGGAGAGCATAAAAAATTATTTACCATGATCAAGTTAGCTTCATTCCAGAGATGTAGTAATGGTTCAACTTAGGAACAATAATAAATGTAATACATTGCATTAATAAATGTAATAAATGGACTCAGGGATATAAATCATGCTATCATTTCAATAGATGCAGAAAGGTCTTTTGATAAAGCCAACTTCTCTTCATGATAAAAGCCCTGAACAGACTATGAATAGAAGAAACATATCTCAACATAATAAAGACTATATACTGCAAAACTGCTAGCATCATATATGGGGAAATTTCACAGCATTCTCACCATATTGGGAATAAAACTAGGGTGTCCACTTCCTTCACTCTTGTTCAAATGGGGTTTGAAGTTTTAGCTAGAGCTGTTAGGCATGAGAAGAAAGTAAGAGTTACGGATAGAAAGAAAAGTTCAAAGTACCTTCCTTTCCAAATCACAGGATGCTATACAAGAAGATGCCAAAGACAGGTCTGACAAATACTTTCAAAAAATGGCAGGATATAAAATTAAGAAACGAAAATCAGTAGACTTTCTTTACACTAACAACAAACATGCTGGGAAAGAAGTCGTGGAAATGATCCCAATCACATGACTTCAAAAATAAATAAATAAAACCTCCCAATGACATAACCAAGGAAGTGAAAGACTGCTACATTGGAAACTTTAAAATGCTGAAGAAAGAAACTGAGGAACACAGTAGAAAATGGAAATACCTTCCGTGTGCAGGGAGTAAAAGAATTTGCATTGTGAAAATAGCCATCTTCTATAAAACAATGTTCAGGTGCAGTAAAACACCCATCAAACACCAGGAACAGTCTTTGCAGAGACAGAAAACCATCTTAAATATCATGTCAGAGTAATTTGTGTCAGTACCCTGTCATGTCATAAATTTCAATAAGTAATTTGTGTCAGAGACTACCAAAGAAATCTTGAGACAAAAAAAAAACCTACTTCTGGGGGTGTCACTATACCTGATTTCAAGTTTTACTACATATCGATAATAGTAGGGCATGATACTGGCACAAAAACATGTACATGGATGGAACAGAGTGGACCATACATAAACACAGACAACTACACACACAGGATTTCTGAAAAGGATGCCAAAAATTTACTTTGGAGAAAAGATGGCCTCTTCAGATAGAGCTGCCCAAACTGAATATCCTGTAAAAAATAAATAAAACTGTCAAGATCTTGCACCCTGCACAAAAATCAACTCCAAGTGAATCAAAGATATTAATGAAAGACCTGAAACTCCAACTGTTAGAAGGAAAATAGAGAAAACACTCCAACATATATTGCTCAGGAAATAATTTCAAGTAGATAAAAGGGATCTTATAAAATTTAAAAGCCTCTACATGGCAAGGGAATATTGGAATGAAAAAAAAATTAGCCCCTTAATGGAGAAAATATTTGCTAGATGCACATCTGACACAAGATTTCTATCTAGAATATATAAAAGACAAAATCATGAAACAGGGCATTAAACCACCCAGTCCATAACTGGTTCAGTGAACACATGATAGATGTAAAACAAATGATTAAAAAAAAGACATAAAAACACCCTAGCCGTTGGAGAATTGGGAATTAAAACTGCATTGATGGGGCCAAGAGAAGCTCAGATATTAAGAGCCCTGGCTACTCTTTCAGAGGACACAGGTTAGATTCCCAGCATCCACGATGGTTCACAGTTGTCTATAACTACAGTTCCAGGTGATCCAGCAACACCCTCCTCAGCCAGACTCGGGGCACGCACCACAGTCACAATGGCAGTGATCAGGAAACAAAGAACAATCTTTCTGGCAAGGATTTAGGGACTTTTATAGACCGCTGATCACAGATGTAAACTAACCCAGGCACCATGGACGTCACTATGGCAATTCCTCAAAAACTGAAAACTAGGTCTGACTTATGATAGAGTCGGGCTGCTCATGCCTGTTTACCCAAAAGACTCCAAGGGAGCACATCCCAGAGACACTGGTCCATCAGTGTTTACTGTAGCACTGCTCACAACAGCTCCGTCATGGAAACAACCTAGGCGTCCATCAACAGAGAAGTGAATAAAGGAACTTTGCTGCAAATACACAATGGAATTTTTTCAGCTTTTTAAAGCACAAAATTATGGTGTTTGCCAAGACGCGGATGTAACCGGAGATAATACTAACTACACTAAGCCAGTCTTAGAAATCAAATACTATATATTTTCTCTCATAGGTGGTTCCTAGGTGTCATACAGACACAAAAAATCATGCATGTATTTTTCATCATTAAAATAAAAGTACATCTATCTAGGAGCAAAGATGACCAATGACCAATAGGAGGCGAGTGTGGAGAAGCAGGACAATGGAGGAGAAGGGGAAAATATACTCAAAATGCAGTCTGCACTTCCATGAAAATATCCTTATTTAACACAATCTCATAGAGAGCTAATATTCAATGAAAATATTTAATTATGTTTACTTCTCCTAACCTGTCAAACATTGTAAGCAAGCTCCACACGATACACTCTCCTCGATACTATAAACCCTATGACTCTACAGACCGAAACGATGGCACAAAACTCAACACAGCTCACGTACCAGCCTCCAACACAAAAAAAGGTTCAGTGTGTACTGTCATTTAGAGGACGAAAACATTGTCCTGAAGACGCAGGACCAGGGTTCATCACACCGTTCTTGTTTGGAAATCTTGTACACATCGTCCCGGGAGAAGTTTTAAGGAAACAACAGCTGCTGGTCTGTAACATCTGTCCGGGAAGGCCCTCTGCTAGCCGGCTTGCAATACAAATATAAATAGCTGTGTGTCCTTAAAGACGCGAGACGAAGCGTTCAGGAAAATGATGTCCCTGGGTGGTTGGAAATTTAGACAGTTGCGTGACTTGTATAGTGAAGGGGATTTTTAAGGCCTCTATGTTCTAATAACCTCCCTAGACGCTATTTCTTCCTCTGTGACACTGAGTTTGCACTCAGTCTCACCCTCCAGGCTGCTCGAAGACTCAGATGACGTGAGGTGAGCAAGCAACTTTGCAAATTGTATGGTTAAGAATAAACATAAGCCCTCTTGGCTGTGCATCTTGTCAGATGTTCAGCGCAGGTCCACGTGCAGGGCACCACACCGCAAGGCACCACGGGAGCTTAGAGGGTGCGAAGGGATTGTGCCTTTCAGGTCCCACAAGCCTGAATAGGAAAACAGGCCCTTCCGTACTCCTGTGGCTGGGTGACTTCAGGAGAGTTAGTTAGCCTCCTGTAGCCACAGGTTCTTTGGAGAAAGGGGATAATTACACGCCTTAGATTTGCCAGAAGGAGCATGTAATTGTGAGGAGGGAAAAGGCCTCCCTCATGGCACACCACGCTATACATAGAATTATCCTAATAAATAGTGTCGGTTCCTGTAATTCATAATGTTAATAACAGCACCCCAGCGTCAAGCAGCCATTTAGGGCGGCTGATGTTCAAGTCTCTGACAGTGTCTTCCGGAGAAATGGCCAAGGTTCCCCAGTGTTGGACAATTTTATTATCTAATGTTACCTTCCCAGACTACTGACAGAGAGCAGGCCGGAACACATACCACGTGATGACTGGGCACACACAGGTTTCAGGGGGCGGAAGGGCCCTAGGCGGCAGAGCTTTCAGTGAGCTGAGCTGACCTCCTCTCTCTGCCGCAATCTTCTGGGCGAGCCAGGTTCTTTGTTGCGTTCCTTAGATGAGTGAGAGAATATTGGATCCTCAGAACTGGGAGACTCCTGCGAATTGCCTGACGGCACATCCAGAATTCACAGCTGAAAAACAGACTTTGATAAAACTCACAAGGCTCCTGTGTGAGCTGATGATACAGCTGGGAGTGAGGCCCAGCTGCCCCAACTCCCAGCTGAGAGCCCTTTTTCTAGGACAGAATTCAGCCTGGCACTTTTGGTACCAATGCAGGAGCTAGGCCTCCTTAAGAGCCAGGCTTGAGGGTTCTTCCTTGTGTCATTCCTGGCTGATGTTTCGCATCCAACTCTTTCAAGAAAAATCTTGTGACTGGAATATGTCTAAGCCACTCCATTTTTGATATTCAAGTATTAGATCAAAGATCAGCTTCAGAGAACATCTTCATATGACCAGGACATTTCTGTGTGTGGCAACAGTATTTGCAAATATCCTACCTTCAAGGGAACACCCGCTTTAGTAGTCCTGAGCTGTCAATCATCGTTCCCTTATGCTGGTATAGACCTTAGTGCGTATAGCAAGGTACCAAGCTAAGTGTGTGAGCTCTGGGATCAAGAGAAAATGAGATTATTGATTATTCATACTGGACACTTTATGAATCAAAAGTTCCCCTGGCTGTAAAACGAGGAAGAGAGCATCTACGTTGGGAGCTGTTAAACATCGGGAAGTCTGACGTTCTTAGGATCATGCTTGTCGGAGTAGGTGTTCAACAGCTGTAAATATTAATGCTTCATTACATTTCATCATCAGATTGGCATGCCTGTATCCTCTGTTGAACTGTTATCTTGTTTTAGTCGCTAGACCTTTAGATGGTGCTAATTTAGTATGGAGAAGATATTGAAGTTTCCAGAAGTGAGACAGGAAGAAGAGAGAGGCGTGATGACTTCCATCCAGAAAGACCAAAGACCCGTGGGCTCAAGACTCAGTTTTCCCTTGGATGAACTGTACAATTGTACTTCTGTGGACTTTTCAGCCTGTGAAATGCATTATTTTTATCAGCAAAATGGGCTTGCAAGGACTCACCTCAGAGCACAGTTTCCCGAATGGTTTGAGGTGACGCAGGTATACATGTTTGATAAATTATGAATTTGTCAAATTATCCCAGCTATGAGATCCAACTTCCGTGTGGCTTGTTTTCATCTAATAACTATTAGTGACTTTTGTTGATGTAGGAAAAAGTCCAGCGTTAGGTGTTTGAGGGGAGGTCTTTGATTTTAGGAGGTTTTCAGTGTGTCCAGGAGATTAGAAAGCATAGTGTCTGCCTGCAGCCATCTCAGACACCTTGAGAGAAGTTCCAGACCAGGCCATTGACCCCGGTGGCCTCCACAGTTAGTGTGACGGCAGCAGTAGCAGCAGCAGCTACCGCCTCAGAAGCCGGTCCCTAAGCTAAGGTATATGCGGCACGTGCTCACATCTGCCTGCTGCTGTGCTTGGCAAGCATCAATGGGACCAGCTTCTCATTCCTCTCAAACATACTCAAAAGTAGCCCATGACATCACCCGTGAAGCAAATGATGCTGTGGTATGGCCGGGTGGGGCGAGAGGCTTACTGCTAGAGGGATGGAGAGTGAGGACTGGTTCCTGGCAGCTGGCCTCCACTCTGAGCTTTGTGCAGGGAGTGTGTGCTGTGACTTTGCTCTTCCCCCTCACACCCAGGGCCCCTCCCTCCTTCCTTGGGTGTGAATCCTTAGACCGAGGCCTGGGAAGCCCTAGGAGAACTGCCTGTGGAGCGCAGCACCCGAGAGCCTCTTAGACTGTGGGAGGGTCTCTCACGCTGAACGCCCAGGGACGCGGCCTTCTTTCCCTGTCTCCCGTCCTTAGCCTGGACATTTTCTCAAAATGACAGCTGCGGCAGCGGAGAAATGAGCTCTTCACTCTGGGCAGTTTGGGCTCCTCAGAATGCCCAGGGAGTCTGTGCATTGTCTGTCAGTGAGGTAACATCACACAGCGAGGGTGACTTAAAACATCACAGGCCAAGGTTTCGGCAAGGCTGTGTCCTTCCTAGAGACTGAGGGAGCACTCGTGTTCTCGTGTGAGGCTGCTCACACTCTAGCTGCTAGCCACTTCCTGTCTTCAAAGCCAGCAAATCAAACCTTCCCTGCGTCACATCGCTGAGACCCCCAGCTCTTGTAATTCTCCTGTGTTGCTCCTTGCTCTTGAAAGAACTTTGATGTCATTGGTCCACCTGGATCATCTCCCACGAATCTTGTTCAGGTTGAGGTCGGCCTGGGCACAACATGAACTCTGCTGTCTTTCCTCCTCTGCCAACGACTTTGTAGGCTAACAAACCTTGGATGAGAGTGACTGCAGATTCAGTGTGCCAAAGTCTTTCGGAGACTGCGACCCTGCAACCCCAGGTGAAACAGTAACCTTACGCCATCAAGCCCTCTGAAATAGGCTTAGCAAACAGGGTCCCCCCAGTCAGCCACCTGCTTCTGCAGAGGATTTTACGGTTTTACGGGACCCAGCCACATGTTTCTGTGTTGCCTGTGGGCTTTCACACTAACACGGCAGCTGAGAATTTGCCAACGACCAATAGCTAGCCCAAAGACCTAAAAACAAAGATGCCCACCTGCCGTTATCACTCGATACATCTGTGGTTCTGACATTAACTCTTTACAGCCTCACACCGGATAAATGTCTTCTTCATGCTTGTTTGTTTTCCCATCTTCCCAGTCCCACTTCCGTTAATCCTAGTGGTTCTCTCTCGCCATCCTTACTAGCCACGAGGCTAGTCAAGCCTTGCAGCAACTCTAAGCTCCCCTGAGTATCAGATTCTCTTAATTTCGACAGACGTCATTTTCTCTTTTCAGAACGCATTTACCATTTTCCGCTATCCCTTGCCGCCTGGTCACACTCCTGTTCATCCTGCAGAACCCTGCCAACATGCACCTTCCTCCAGGAAACCTCCTGCGAGCGCTCCACTCAAGGAAAACAGTCTCCCTGAAATAGTCTCTAGGGATTGTAAATCCCCCAGCGGTAGGGACTGTCATGTTTACTGGTAGTATCCTCAAGCACTGGGGGAACTGTAGACAGTGGCTGAGGCTTTTGTGGATTTTAGTTGTCTTCTCTGGGCTCGGGTATTTTACCATCTGAGAAGCGAAGAGTCCGGTAAGACATGGTTGGCCTCCAAGAGCCATTTTGGCTTTAAGAATCTGTTCCATCGGGGAAACCCTGGCGCTGTGGCTTACAGATTGAGAGGAGAGTGCAAGCTCCCACATTAAGCGCGTGCCCCGAGGAGCTGGGAATCACCCCACCACAGGTGAAATGGGGAGAGAGCACGGAGGTGCTGAGCTCATCTGTAAATATTCCCTGCTGACGTTCCCCCAGGAGCCAGTCAGAAGTCAGCGAACCTGTCCAGGCGTGTGGCACTACTCTGCAGCTCTCCATGACAAAGCTCTGTCCTTCGCTGGAGACCCACCCCTAATCCTGTGGCTACACAAGAATCAGGCCATGTCACATGGTCCAGGCATCTTTCCATTCGGCACCCACCTCCCTCATCTCGTGTCCCACTCCACAGCTTAGAACTGGGTGAGAATTGTCCATTGTGCCCCATTGCTTATGAAGATCTATTTTTTTTTTTTAAGCTTCCAAAGCATGGCTTAGAACATAACTGTTTTTCTTTCATCCTGGCCTCAGCACGTTTATTTCCCTGTGTGGCTCTCAGGCTAGGTCTTTACCGAGGGATTCTCTGCAACTGCTCACTGAGCCATTTCCCACCGAGAGCACCCTTAAAATACATTCACTGTTCTGATTGCCCCGGGCTCTCCTCCTCACACCTCTCCCCATTCAGGAGCTTGCAGTCCCCCTCCAGATCCAGCCAGCTCTGCTCATTTCAGACCGTGACCCTGCCCTGTTTTTCTTCCACGCCGAGTCCCATGTCACATCTAGCCGTTTCCTGTTTTCATCCCATTTGGGCCCTGCCCTTCTGCCCGTGGGTGCCTCTACCTGGTTTGTTATTATGCCCTCATCATTTCTGTTCTGTGCTCCTTTCTGGGCCCATCCCAGGTCACATGGTTCTTGAGGGCAGGAAGGACTGAGGCTTTTGTCGGCTGGAGCATCTGCTCTTGCTGTCCCCAGTGTAATCCACTGTGGGCTCCTTAAACCCAGGTGATCCATTCCTGTCCTATTTGCTACTTCCTGTCCACCAGCCTGCCATTTGTAAATTAATGGTAATAAATCTACATTATCAGGGTTTGGGGTGTGGTTTTTTTTCAAATTATTTCATTCAAAATGCATATAACAACCTCAGCCGATGGTTAAGCTTTATTAAGTGCCTAATGTTTAGCCAGCGAACTTTTATTAAGTGCCTGCTGTTTACCCTGTGCTCCTCAAGTCTGCTGTGAGCAATTTCAGTGGTCTTTCTTAGAGATGAACCGTTCGTTGGTCCTCAGTTCAGACCCGTGTTCCCTCCCACAGAAGTGTCCTATGGGGACGTGACATTCACAGGTTCACAGTGTAAGAAGAGGACTGGGCTGGGACCGTCCCCCTCCGTCTAATCCTTCTGCAACATTCCCCTGACATCTGGCCTATTAGGTGCCAACTAGGGCTTTCCATTTGACTGGCTGACTAGGCTAAGTAGTTCCTAACCTGCACTACGACTACTTAGAATGCTTTCAGAGCGTAGCCACAACCCATTCATTCAGTGAATTCAGCTAATGAATAAACCAAATCAAGCAAACGTTTGCAAAACTGAAGCTGGAATGCGGCTAAGCTGACTCAACCTCAAAATGGCCGTTCCGTTTCTGCCCTGACACTGGGGCGCAGCTATTTTAAAAATGCCCAGTGTTCTAAGTTTACTGCTGTGTCAAATGGCTCAATTTGTTCCTGATTCAAATGGACCTTTTAAACCAGATAACGGGATCATTGACAAGTGCCAGAAGAAACACTAGGGAAAAATAATGAGCTCCTAGCCTTGGCCAATGAGAAGACTACTTTGGAACAGTGTAAGGTTGCATTATCTAGATTTTCTTCATTTCCGGGTAGTTTCTGAATCAGTTTTCAATTATATATGTGAATCTGGAAAAAAAAAAAGGCTAAAATGGCAGAAGTGGCCTGCCAAAACCCAAAATTCCCATTAAAATCCTTGTCTGTCTGTCCCTCTGCGTTCCGGGAGATTGATTGAGGCCAGTATTTTCTACCTAGCCTGCACGTTTACATTGGCCGCGTTTTACTGGTAAATATTGGTCTAAAGCAAACACTGAAATCTTTAATCACATTTAAACAGACCCTGCGTTATTCAGCAGCAGACCCTGCACCAGAACGGAAGAAACTGAGAAGGAGCAGGCACAGCTGACAGCTACAGACTCCAAGAGTAAACCGGGAAAAATCAGAACTAAACTTCTTCGGAGGGAGAAAGGCCAGGAAAGCCACTGCGGCAATACAGAATTTTGTTTTTCTAAAGTCTGGAACTGTGTTCAGTGAAGTGACGTCGATTCCAGACCCGGGGAACTCGGGGCAGCAGCGGAAGCACGGCTAAATAAGGAGAAGGTGGCCCAAGGAGAGCCAGCTAGCTGTGACATACTCGGCATTGGCCTCCTCTAACTCTCTAACTATTCTTGTTTGCTGTTGTGTCCGCTTGGGTTGCCATGAAACCTGGGCCCTAATTTTACATCTCCTTGCAAGTGCGAGAGCTGCCACACAGCAAGTGTTTGTCTCCTCAGGGAGGCTGCAGAAGGCAGCGCTGCTAACCTTCCCTAACACACACACACACTCCACCAAACTCCCGTCTCGGCTTGGCTCGTCTCGTCTATTATATTCACAGCCAGGAGTCCCACCCGCTCATCTAGAAACCCCTAAACTCTTTGAGAGTCTGAATTTCCTTCTGGGTGTTCCTTCTTCACATCTACCACTTCTGAGCCCCACCTCCACCCCCCACATAGACACAAACTTCAGAGGCTTAGATGCTAGCTAAGAAAGTCTTCAAGAGGACCGGCTGTTTTATCTCTAAAATCTATGATTACCTCTGCCTAATGGAAGCATTACACACCCTGTGCTGGGCTGAGTGATGGGATCTGAGGGCAGGGGTCCAGTGGAGATGAACGGCCAGCTCTTTCTGAAACTACTTGAGATAAATAATGGGGTTTGGGGCCGATTGATTTGATTGGTTAGCTTGGTTTGTTTGAGACAGAATCTTTCAGTGTATGGTTGACTGGCCTGGAACTCACTGTGCAGACCAGATAGAACCAACTCATAGAGATCTGCCTTCCTCTGACTCCCAAGCGCTGGGACTGAAGGCATGTGCCATCATGCCCAACTTCTTTTCTATTGTTATAAAATTAAAATTAAATTTCATTAGCTATCCAAAGAGACTAGGGAAGGGAACACCTAGGAAAATGGTGTCTGAAAAGTTAGGATCAAATGGGATACTTAGGCCAAATTTGGATTCAAATAAGACTCTTGGAATAATTTTGAAAAAGGCAATTTCCCAGAAGCCAGTCTGAGAGAATTTAACCTCAGAATGGCCCCAAAGGTGTTTACATGTAATTCATACATTGATATGGTACTAAGAATTAACTGTAAATTCAGGCTGGATTAGAGACTGGGTTTTAGCCAATACTTACTGGACAAACCATGTAGCCTTTCTGAGCTTTGGTTTGCTTGTTCAGTATCAAATATGGATAGTAACTATTTACTGGGGTTGTTTCAGATATTCAATGAGTTGATATACACAAGTTCTCAAGTCTTGCTTGACAATAGAAAAAATAATGTCTTCTTGGGACTTGCTCAGCACAGAGCCGTGAGAGCCTCAGTGATCACTTTGAGCAAACTCAAGAAGGCGAAAGTTTAGTTCTACTCTGTCTGTGACTTTGAGAAAGTTACTAAATTCCCCCGTTTCTCATCCATAAAATAAAATTACCTATTACATATATTAGGCCTTGGAATATTCTGGTTCTAGCTACAGTCTTATACTCTGGGACAGTATGGCCCAATAGAAATAGTGAAACCCCCATAGGTAATTTCAAAAATTCTAGCAAACACATGGAAAGAAATAAACACATTTTTTTTTTTACAATTCATTGTTACTTTATGTATATGAGTTATTGTCTGCATGTATGTCTATGTATCGCATGCATCCTGGATACCCTCAGAAGCCAAAAGAGTGTATTAGACCCACTGGAACTGGAGTTACAGATTGTGAACCACCATGTGGGTTTAAGCAGAGTTTTTCTATCTATGCAGCTACTTCCCAGTTAACCAAAAGAGAGTCTTATTATTAATTATAAATGCTCGGCCAATAGCTCAGTCTTATGACTAGCTAACTCTTACATTTTAAACTAACCCATATTTCTTATCTACCTTCTGCCACATGGCTCACGGCGTGCTACCTCATTTTCTATAACTCCTGCTTCCTCTGTCTCCTAGTATCTCCTCTGACTCCGTCCCTCTTCTTCCCAGAATTCTCAGTTTGGTTATCCTGCCTAAACTTATCCTGTTCAACTACTGTCCAGTCAGCTTCTTTATTAAACCAATCACAGTGGCATATATTCACACAGTGTAAAGGGATATCCCACATGTGAGTGCTGGCAACTGAACCCAGGTATTCTGCAATAGAGACAAATGCTCTTAACCACTGAGCAGTCTCCCAAGATTTCAAATACAAATAATTTTAATAACTTAGTTGTCTTAAGTTATATCTAAAATACGATTGTTTCAACCTGTTATAAAATATAACCATGTATTGAGCTATTGTCTTTAGTTCTTTTATACAAAACAAAACGTTACATTTACCGCATGTTTTATATCAGGCTAGCCACATTTCAGGTACTCTGCAGCTACCCCCAGGGGTTAGCTATCATACTGGATGGAACAGAAATTCCAGATTCTAAAGCAGTGTGAGCGGGTTTCAGTGCTTCATGGCACATGAACTATCAAATGCAAAGCCACTCTCAGGCGACCTTCCTAAAGTCCTATGTGACCTGAGTCACCAAGATAGCTCTGTGTAGAGACTCTTTCCTAGAGCGTGATGAAAGAGATTTTAGCCAATAACGTTTTGTGAGATCAGAAAACTACTGGTCTCCTCTCCACAAACCACATTTGAGCTCAGCAGGAGACTCAATACTTCGGCTACCTACTGCCTCTTGATATTTCTTTTATTCTCAAAACAAAGTCTGGGTCCTGGAGAGATGGCTCAAGGTGAAGAGCATGGACAACTCTTGAAAAGGACTGGGGTTTAGTTCTCAGCACCCATAATAAAAGACTCACTAACACCTGTAACGCCAGCTGTGTGATATCAGATGCCCTTTTCTAGACTCTGCTGGTACCTGCACGCATACATGTACACAGACACACGCACACCACACACACACACACAGAGAGAGAGAGAGAGAGAGAGAGAGACAGAGACAGAGAGAGAGAGAGAGAGAGGATTAGAAGTAAAATAAATGTGATGTGACTGCTCTTCGGACTGGAGAGGGAAGGGGAGGGAGGTGGGGGATGGGGAGTGGGGGAAAGGGAGGCGGGGAGGAGGCAGAAATTTTTAATTAAAAAAAGGGAAAAAACAAAAATAGAGCTAAAATTAAGATGTAAATAACCTTCAATTCCTTATGAAACTCACCTTAATTTGAGACCACATTATTTCTTAAGCACCTGTCTTTTTCTTCAAATAGCAATCTCTGATAACAGTTTATTTCATGCATATCCTTCACCATGCAACATAATGTTACAGCTTGCTACAATCAAGGCATTAATTCCTCTTCTTAAAGGCTCATTACATAGAGTAAAAACAAAACAATAAAACAGAGAACTTGGAGCAGAAATGACCAGAATCAAGTCTCTGGGTTCTATGCTTGCTAGTTACAAGACTTTGGTTGAAACGCTGCAGTCCTCCAAGCCTTTGCCTCTTTATGATGTAGGGACAACCAGACTACTCAGATAAGGTATGATGAGGATTCAAAAGAATGACATATAGACAGTAATCCATATCTGCAAAGCACTAGACAACTCTAAAGTGGATTCAAAGATTTATAAAGCACTTTGCACATACCATTCTTTTGTTGCAGTTTTCAATGGCTCCGCATTGCCTGCCAAATAAAGCCAGATTTCTTGATCTAGCATAAAACATTTTCCTGCACAAGCTCTGCCTGTGACTATATTACCCCTGCAGCTTTATCCAAATGTTCCAGGGAAGGAACTGGCCTATCTGCTGCTCCGAATGGGACCGGATGGTGTGGCTGACTGCTGACCTGTCTGCATGTGCTCCCCTGCTTGCTCCAGTGTCCCTGCTCTCAAAATCACACCCATTCTTCACCATCTCCAAGGCTTCCCCCACCTTCTTATCCCTATGTTCTTAAGCTCTATCTATGCTGCCTCTGAATTTCGCTATATATATTACAATTAATATATACATATATATTATTTTACAATTAGAAATGTCACTTGGGATTCTAGTAACATTTAGTATATAGACATTGACAAATAATTTGCTGAAGAGAGCCGTTTGAAGACGTTAAAATCTCCAACTGATTTTGTAGAAGTCCTGTTGATGGATGGACAGAAAGTCCCACATTTTTAAACTAGTCACTCTAAAAACCTAGGCAAGAATGCAAAAGAAACTCGGAGTTCATTATTTTTTGTAACACTGAATAAGTCACTGGGAACGAGAATGGCTTATTTGGAGGCTGGTTAAAAGGGACAATGAACCAAGAATTATTGATGCCTTCCTTGTCTTTGGTACTATTGATCGGCAAATGTTCCTCTCCCTTCACTAATGGATATCCCAATATTCTGATATTTTGGGGAAGTCAACTAGCCTTTAAGGTTAGCATCTAGTGGTGTGATGTAAACAGAAACAGTTGGGTAAAATGTGGCCAGTTGAAAGCAGTGGTCAGCAGGGGTTGTGAGAGCTTAGAGGAAGGGATTTTAATTCAGCCTAGAATGCTTAGAAGATGGAGAAGAGATGGCATCAAGCCAAATCTTGAAAGATAAATATGCACAAGCCAGGTGGACCGAGCTGGCAAGGCCACTGCAGGCAGGTGCAAAGGCTGGCGCCAAGATCTCTCAGCAGTGAAACTGAGGGCTGGAAGAAAGGAGCTATTCAAAGGCTTGGCTACCTGCTCTCCCAGTTTTATGCTTACGCAGCAATCTTATGGGTATAATTTGGTGATAAGATGACCAGAAGGCATGAAAAGCCTTTGATAACACTCTTCCTCTACATGTATTAATGCATTAACCTCTGACTCATCATAGATTCTTGTGCATAGGACTAGTTTGTATTGAATAAACTCAGAACATTCTGATAAAATTCATGTCTCTGGACCTGAAAATCTGAAAGGATGGTGACTTTTGATCATCAACCATCGGCCACCCCTCTGGAGGTCAAGAGGTTTTCCCTCTCAGATGTCTCAAGTCCACTTATCTCTCTCCGTCTCCAGTATGGCTCCACGGTGCTAGCCACCATCATGCCCTGCAAGGGCAGCTGCAATTTAAAAGTGAAGATATTTAAGTTTGTACCAGTTGCTGGAACCAAATACTTGAACTGGGCAATAGAATTTTATTTCTCACCATTTGGGAGGTTGAAGTCCAATATGAGAATCCCAGCAGATTTACTGTGTAGGGAGAACTGTTCTCTGTTTTAAGATGCATCTTGTAGCAAAGAATTCTTCTATAGGGGACACTAACGTGTCCTTCTTTGAGAGGCAGGGACAGAAAGCTTAGGTCCCTTCAGCCCTTTGATAAGGTTACTAATACCATTCAATGAAGGCATTACACATATAACTTACTTCTTAAAGGCTCCATCTCTTAGTTCTACTACACATAGTTAAGATTCATTATACAAACAGATACTATTGTTCTTACTGTGGGGGTGAGGAAACCAAATGAGCATACAGAGCTCATGGTCAAGATTGGTTGACAGAAAGAGATGAGTCTAGACCATAACTCCCAAAACAGTGTTGCTCCAGGGACCAAGTTTTAAATCACTACCAACGATTCTGTTCCTTTAACTTTGGAGGTGTACATTTTTGTTGTTTTGTTTTTTTGATCGAATGAGCACAAATTTTCATTAACAATCAAATGCCCAAATCACAGTCATTCTGGAGAGAAAATTTCTCAGTTGGGTAAAGGCTGGGGTGTGTGTGTGTGTGTGTGTGTGTGTGTGTGTGTGTGTGTGTGCTGGGGGAGTGACAAGAAGCAAGATGAAAACAGAGCTACCAGCTGGCACACCAGGGACCTCTCTTTGCTTTGTCTGCCTTCAAGGAAGACTAACTCCAATGGTGACCATGTGTTTATAACATTGCTTGTGGCTTATTTTTTAAAATAAAAATCCACAGGACTTTGAGTGAGAGAACCTAGGTTCTCTATCTCCCCACTCTTTCCCTTCTACCTTTTTCTTTTTCACTTCAAGCCTTGGCGTTAGTTGGGGGACGTGCCTAAGCCTCGGTTTTCCATGTGCATCATGGAAACTGCACATCACCACCGCTACTCTGTCCCATGGGGCTTATTTTTCAAGGGAAAAATGAGACATGCCAGCGAAAATGCCTGGTAAGCTGTCACATTATATACGCAAACGCTGGTTGGGATTGGAGATTTGCAACTTGGAGTCTTGAGGAGTTGCTAAAGACAGCAACATCAGAATGACCTACTTTTCGGCTGTGAATTCCCTTGAGGGCCGTGAAACTCTCCGGCGAATCCACCCAGAGTGAAGTCCCTGTCATAAGCAATTGCAATAGCCCATATTTGTAAAGACACATGGACAAAGTCCAGCCTAAGGAACGCCCACCTCGGGCTCATAAATCGTTCCTTTGGAAGAACTGCACTGCAGGGCGTGTGAGTGTTCGCTAGTGGCTACACTTTGTTCTAAGAATGTTCTACTTAAGGTTCAAAACACATGTTTCTCTGAGATGTTGCATTCCAACATGAGTGTGTTTCATTAACTAGTCAACATTAAATACACAACTTTGAACACCACAGCTTGACAGGAAGGAAGACGTTGTTAATTACAAGAGACCAAATCATAATAAAGATCACCAAATAAATAGGCCAATGGCATGAACCTGTTTAAATAGCAAGCCTTATTTCCATATAGATGAAACTATATTACATATTAACATATATTCATTCCACTATGGAGAAGGACATAATGTAATAAGCATGCTAACTTTGGTGTACCCTGCTTCTTTCAAGGCCCCCACACTAAGTACAGAACTAGAAGTTTGTGTGTAACAATAAGATCATGAGCTGAGTGTAAAGAATCTAACAAACGTGCGTGTCTCACTTCCTTGGAAAAACAGAAAGGAAGCTGGTAAGGCCTCTAAGTTCATAAACTCACCATTTAAAGAATGGCAAATGGGTTTCTGACTAGTCAACACCATGGACAGTTGGGTTCCTCTGGCGACTTACTCAGTGTTATAATCAGCATGGTTCACAGCAGCAGGCCTGACACACAGTAGGTATTCAGTGTATTTCTGATGAGTGGGTGAATCAATGAACAGTTTCAGGTACAATTGTCGCTGCTCTGGTATGTCAGTAGGATTTGGTGAAAACCTACAGCCTAATCTAGACAAGTACCAAGGAGGCGTTTTCCTGAAATAACCCAACAGAAGGGACATTTGTGGCCACTCTTACCTGTGTTCCCTTCCCTGGAGCCAAGCCGTTTCTCTATATGATTTAGCTATGGAACATGTCAATCTACCCTCAGGAAAGTGGAGACCAAAGAGAAGGAGGTGAGAAAACAGAAACAAAACATAACAACACTCTCAAGATGTTTTTGGCATGTGTTGTTTGCTTAATCCTCACAGCTGGTGAAGCCTCCGAGCTCTCAAATAAAGTGGAGAAATGAAGGAATGTGATGTGGGGAGTCTTTTGTTCCAACACACATGGCTTGTGAGCAACTCAGGCAGGATTCACACACAGCTCCGTCCGACTCTGATGCGTGCTGCTGACGTTTGAGTCAATAGCAGCATCCCGGTCGGTTCTACACCAAAACCCACTGATTGGCTGACACCCCAGTTCAGATGCTTCTTGCCATAGTTTCATAGAAGGGAAGGAAAGGCATTTTAAGAAATCCCACTCCTGAGCTTGGTGGTGGCACACACCTTCAATTCCAGCACTAGGGAGGCACAGATAGGTGGATCTCTGAGGTTGAGAACAGCCTGGTCTACAGA
>NC_022016.1:70019840-70027344 GCF_000317375.1 Microtus ochrogaster
AAGGAAGGAAGGAAAAAATCCCACTCTTGTTTATATTTGGTCGTGGTGCGGGGTGTTAGTTTTAGGTTAGACTTTCCCTAAATGGGACTTTGTTGAAAGAAAACTTACACAGTATGTCAAAAAGAAACAAATCATGAAAGAAGACATAAACTTTCCCCAAATGATCAGATTTGTGTAGCCAGTCCCCAAACATGATTCCATCATCCTGGCCAGGCCCATAAAAGTCCTTTCTGGTCACCAACATGCCTGTCCCCTGCCCAAGATGATCACTATTTCCCTCCTGCTTCATAGATTCAATTTGCCCCTTTAGCACATTATATAAATTGGGTCATACTTCATTTCAGGTCTCTTTTGGTAACTGTGTTTATTTCTTTGTCTTCTACTATATACGTGCTTAGAAAAATCTACCCTCCGTGTTGCTTGTGGTAATAGTTCTGATCTATTGGACACATATGCAAGCAGTTGCCACCTTCTCATGAGAAGAGAGTCATAAGGGAAAAGATATTTACACTTCTCTATCAGACATACTCCTGCTATATAGGGGACTATGTCAGAGTAGCATTTAGGTAGCATTCAGATAGCATTTAATTTGAAGGGAAATTAATATTTGGGGTATCCTATGATGTTTTTAGTCACGTACATTTGTGGGGTAGAGCATTTGCCTCTCTGAATTCCAACCTCCCCATTTATGGGGAGTTTCACGGGAGACAGTATCAATGTTGGAAGGGCGCCTCAGTCCGCCTCCTCCATGGAGTCAGGGGGTAATAAGATCACATTGAGCTCCCTGCATTGCAGGGCCATGTTTAGGAAGCCTAAGGTCTGCTGACAGCCAGATCACTGATTTTATAAGCGTTCATATCTATTACACTGTTTGCTGACTGGGAGTAGCTGGCTATCTACTCAGAGGTTTCCAATTGCTTTCTCACCATGACTCTTCTCTGTGTCTGTCCTTCTTCTAGACACACACACACAAACACACACGTGCACATGCACACGCATATGTACTGTTATTGGATTAGAATAAAAAGACTGGGAAATTAAAATATGATCCCAAATAATAGATGAATTGGAAATTTATATACACAAACAGGGGAAAGGTGAAAGAGCATTGACTGAATAAAAAAAAAAGTTACTCAGCAGTCTGTATATTGTGATATTATTTGATTTATATACACTTGTATGTAAATACATGTACATGAATGAAAATTTTGTACTGTGATGTTAACAATGAGGTCTACCACTGAGACTCACATCATGTCAAGGTTTTCTCCTCTACTGTTTCCTAATTTTCTACAATGCATTTGCATCTGATTTGCAATAAAGAAGATACATTTGCAAGACATATATAATAATAAAAGGCTTATTGCTTGTTTATGTGCGTATTCTCTGGTTCCACATTCCCACTGAGAGCGGTATAGTTCCCTTGACCTCCTTTTATGTGTGAAGAAGTTTAGTCTTGCAGACCTTGGGTAAGTAACCAGAGACCAGCCGTGGTAGAAGATGAATGGGAAGACCATGCCAGGCTCCTGAGGAAGTGTTACACAGCCTCCCTCTGCTAAGAGCTGCAGTAGATGAGCAAGAAAGGGGAAGAGAAGGCTCGGGACTGACAACATTTAGGAAAAGAATTGTGCAATTTTAAGTAGAAAAGACCTGGTAACTTTAAATGAAGCATTTTCAGGAACACGGTCACTGCTCTTCTCTAAGCTGAATCTTCTTTAGCATAGAGCGAAATCCAGTCCTGCCAGGAATCTGGAGGGCACTATTGTCTTCAACTTCTCATTTCATTCTTGGCTTGAGCCCTAATATAAATCAATCATACCCTCTTGCCTGTCTGTCACATAGAGGTGTTGCAGGGATTAATGAACACTGTGGATTTCCTTTGAGAAAACAACTATTTAAGTACAATATATCATTGCAAGATTAATATTAATTATAATCCTTGCCTATTCATCAGATACAATACCTACTGCCTTCCTATGAAGGAAAAAGCTTCCTCAGCCACCCTTGGAGGAATGAAGGTTGACTTTCCTTGTGGCTTCTCCTTGAATACAAGGCTTAATGATACCACCCTCCATGGTTACAGTCCCTATTCTTGCTCCCTTGAGACTTGTTTCTGTGGTGACAGCATTGCTCTCTTCAGGACCATTTTATGCAGGACAGGACCAGAGACAGCCTTCTGGAAATAGAACTTCTGTAGTTGCGCAGATTCCTGTGCACAGAAGAGCCCATATCGGCTGCCACAAAGCTCATAATTTATCTTAGAATTTACTGTTTTGCAAATGAAGTTGTCTACTTGTCTGTTCCCCCTAGACAAATTCTCAAATAATTTGCTTCTTTGACAGGTGTGTTTGGTTTGTTTGCTTGCTTGCTCGTTCTTTGCAGTGCTGAGAATTAAATATGGGGTTATATGATTACACACTATCACTGAGCTACATCTCCAACCTGATTTTCTCAACCATTCTCTGATCCCTGGCATCCCAGAAACCATGCAGGTTCTTTCTGCCCATCATCACCTGTGACTACTGCTTCCCACCATCTCCAGCAGAGCCTGGATACAGGCACAAGATCTGGGTTGGGAGAGTGTCCTGTGCAGTCTTATGGTGGGGCATAGTTAAAAGGTGTCCCAGCTCTGAGTTGGCAAGGGTACAATACGGTAAACAGAGCCTGTGTCTCCATGAGACAAAAACTTCTTATTTAACATTGTTCCAATAGTCTTTTTATTGCCATGATAAAGGTCATGACCAAAAGATACTCAGGGAGGAAAGGGTTTATTTGGCTCCAATTGATCACAGGCCATCACTGAGAGACTCCAAGATGGGAACATAGGAAGAATCTGGATACAGGAACTCAAGCAGAGCATGGTGGAATGCTGCTGACTTGCTTGCTCCCCATGACTCTCTCAGCTTTCTTTTTATACAACCCAGTGGTGTGGGATTCCCCTCTGTTCTTTGAATGTGTTTTATTACCATTGGTCAATAAAGAATCTGCTTTGGGCCTATGGCAGGGCAGAATAGAGCAAGGCAGGAATTACAAGCAGAGATAGAGGAGAAAAAAAGACAGAGTCAGAGAAACGCCATGTAGCTGCCAAAGGAGACAGATGCCCCGAATCTTACAAATAAACCATGAGCCTCATGGTAAAATACAAAATAATAGGAATGGGTTAATTTAAGATGTAAGAGTTAGGTAATAATGAGCCTGAGCTAATAGGCCAAGCAGTGTTATAATTAATATAGTTTCTGTGTTATTATTCAGGTCTGGGTGGCCAGGAAACAAACGAGCAGTCTCTGCTTACAACCTAGGACCACCAATCACAGTTGGGTAGGCCCTCCAACATCAATCACAAATCAAGAAAATGTCCCCACAGGGTTAGCTACATGCAGTCTAATGGATGCGTTTTCTCAATTAAGGTTCCGTCTTCCCAAACGACTAGTTTGTGTCAACCTCTGACCTAGGTACTCAGCAAGTCCAATGAAGGGGTAGCAGTGCCCTTAGGACTCTACTGGAAAACCAAATGGTTGTGTGCTTGTGCTGTGAATTAAGACATTAGAAACCCCCACTGTCCAACACTTGCAACAAGGAAAAATACTTGCCTTGCCTTTCCCAGGCCAGGCAAAGCACAGCAACCTGACTGCTGCAGGGGAGGTTGCCAGCAGCTGGAGAGCTGTAAGCAAGCAGCACCTCAAGTCTCCTGGAGGGTGAAACTCACCAAGTCACTTACCTACTGAGGCAAAGGTACCACACTAATGTAAAAGTATTATTATTAGTTATTAGCAAAATCATTTATTAGCAGTGAGGAAAGCAGGACGCAAGAATGCTGGGACCCTATGATCTTTGCAGGTTGTCTGTCCGTCTGAAAGGGTTTTAATATAAGAACTTCATGGGGGACAATGACAGAGAATGCAGGAGCAAGGGGAAAACTCCATGTTCTAGCTCTTCCAGCAGTTCTCTTTCCTGGGGTTTGGCCCAGAGGCCTTGCACTTTCATTTTGCCCCAGACCCTGCAAAAATGGGCTGCAGATCTTTGCTGAGAAACCTCTCATTGAGCATGCAGTTCTGCTATCTCACTTCCTCTTCACGGCCGCGTCCCCCCTCTTGCTGGGCCTTTGGGTTTCTTTGCTTGCCAGTACCATAGACATCCTCACACCCTCTCTCTTTCTAAGCTGTAGATGCATATCCTCCTTTTGCAGTTGTAGGGCATGGGAGTCTAAGATCACACAGTAAGCGTTCAAAGAGAAAGCCAGCCGGCCTGGTTCTCGCTGCAGGGCTGGTGCTTTCCCATCACATTGTATGTGAGTTATTCTGCTTCACCCGCGCCCAAGGCTCTGCAGGCAGCTTGCCCAGGCATTTCATCTCCATCTGGACTGGTATCACCTGGGTGTCTGCTGGGTCCCAAACACCTGGCTGTGGTTTCAGGGCTACAGAGTCACAAGATGGAGGCCAGGGCTAAGTTATACTTTTTCCTGTTACAACCCTGAGTAGCCAGGGTTAGAACATCCCTCCCTCCCACTTGTCTCTGTGCCCTCTGCCTTAGTTGTGACACGCAGGGCATGGAATCTTGACTGTGGGTTAAGAATTTGTATTATATATATATATGAAAAGTGTGTGATATTATGAAAGAATTAATAAAAATATTTTAATAAATAAGCAGCTCTTATTAGGGAAAAGAATTTGGAAAGTGATCGATCTAACAGAATTTCAAGATGAAATAGCAGTTCCAAAAAAAAAAAAAAAACCCATCATCTGATTAGCCAGACGAAGAATAGATACAGGTGCAGGATGCTCCATGATCTGCTGGCTGGACATACACATCTCAGGCTTTCCTGAGGGTAGCAGTACTTCCCAGGCACCATATGTAGCAACCAGGTACCGTGGCTTACTTCTGTGCTTTCTATGTGAAGCTGGGCTGGAGATCAGAGCCCCCTCTTCGTGTAGAAATGTGCCTTGTGCTAGCTTTTTTTTTTTTTTTATCTTGCAGTCATTTTGCATTTCTGCTGATCCCCGCAGCTTTGAGTAGGCTCCTCCTCTTCTGGCTGGCCTGCTGCAGGTCTGGTCCCAGTTCCAGAGGCTGCAGGTGGTGATGTGGAAGGCACCATGGCAGTGAAGCCCAAGCAGCTGGGGAAGAAGTAAGGGTGCAAGGGTTCTGTCCCTCTGGGCCAAGTTTTCTTCAAGAAGCGCTTTTGTTAGGAAACAGAGGAGGGAGGGGTGCTGCAGGTCACACTAGAGAGAGAGGGCAACCTTGGAGTTGAGGTAACCTGGCCAAGGTGAAGAGGATGGGAGGTCAGGTATGTGCAAGTCAGGCTTGAAATTCGAGTTTTATTAAAAACACCCAAATTCTTGTCTGCACACTGAGGAGTGTGGAAAAGATGGAGGGAGTCACCTCCGGTGGTTTTGTGGGTTTGCACGTATGACATACAGGATGTTGAGCTTTAACCCCTCTTTACCCTGAAGTGTGCACACACTGCGGGGATAAACAAATGCCCAGTTCTACGAAGCGAGCCTCTGTGGGCAGGCCACTTCATTTCCCTGGAACCGAACTTCAGTTCTTTCTTTCTGGGTCAGGTATTTGCTGCAACACACATAAAATTATTCTTCATGTAATAATGGAAGACTGTGGGGTCTCACTAGAGCTTCTCCATAAGCATGCTTAAAACCTCTCTCTAGGCATTCTAAAGAGGGCAGCAAGGTTGTATCTTATCAGTGTCTGTTGCACGCTTGTGTTCTCGAATGTGTGGGGACTAACTGCTGTTCTTCTCACTTCTACGTGGAGAGTCTTCCTGCTTTTTGTATCTGAAGCTTCATTAATTCACCTAAAATTATAACATGAATTTCGTGTTTATTAACCTAGGTCTTAAGTCAATAACCTGAAATATTTATTGAGACCCACAAACTTTTGGCTATGGAATGCCATGCCCTGGGAAGTGAAAAAGAGGAGTGTTCCAATCATAGCCAGATGTATGGTCTTGAACACACTGTGTGTGTGTTGTTTTTTTTTTGTTTTTGTTTGTTTGTTTGTTTGTTTGTGGGGTGTTTGTTTGGTTGGTTGGTTGGTTGGTTAGTTTTTGCTATGGAACACTTTGAAAATTTTCCAGAAAGTGACAAAAGAGACCCCCTAGCATCAATGCAAAGGCAAGGCGCACATCTGGCTCCACCTGAAAGTCCGGTTCGGAGTTTCTCTGTGACCCTGGCACTACCCGAAGGGAAGTCTTGGCTTTGTTTATTATAACAAGAGCCACAAGACTCCCAGGCCAATAAACGTGTTCACGTAAAACTCCAGACAGTTTCTCTAGACTGGAGTCTTATCATCGGGGAGACCTCATTTTACCTCTAGGTTAGGGAGAGAATCCACGAAGAGAAAGCAATAGCTTATGCCTCGGTCTTGCCCAGGGTCAGTGTCGCCCAGTCCAAAGGGACCCAATCAGACTATTCCCCTGGAATCAATGAGTGCCCCGCCTGGGAACAGCACGGTCAAACAGTTGCCCCCACATGGCCCTAGCAAGCCCGGTTCACTTAGAAGCAAAGCAAGAGGAGGGGAAAGCCTTCCTCATTTCTCCTCCAGACTGCAAACACTCAGAAATGACATCACACACCCCACAGAGCCCCGGGATGACTAAGGCAGAGGCAGCCTGAGAAAACTCTGCTCAGCCCTGAGTTTTAGGGCACAGTTATGCAGATGAGCGTCTGGGCGCAGGTTCCCGCCTTCTTCCTCTGAGGAAGTTTCTTGGTAGATCACTGACACCTCATCCCGGCGAGGGGGTGAAAACTTGGCACCGGCCACCCCCGGGCAGAACACCAGAGAGAGCTTGGAAGCAAGGAGTCGGCAAGCAAACAATGAAGGAGCAAGGGGCCACCGTCAGTGGCGCCGGGAACAGTCGAGGCGGAGGAGACTCGGCTATGGCCAGCCTGCAGCCGCTGCAGCCTAACTACCTGTCTGTGTGTTTGTTTGCAGAAGAATCATATCAGAAACTAGCAATGGAGACGCTGGAGGAACTAGACTGGTGTCTAGACCAGCTAGAAACCATCCAGACCTACCGCTCTGTCAGCGAGATGGCTTCAAACAAGGTAAGGACACCCCTTTCTCTAAACTACAACTGAAGCGCCAGACTGTAGCCTGTCTGATGATCTGTCCCAGAGGACTTGGTCGAAGTGCCACACTTTCTTTGCTTGTGCCCTGGTACTACAGTAAACGGAGACTTCTTAATCTGTATTAATGCCCAGAAACAAACCTCCGAATTGGTACAGTATCCGATAAAAGGGAAGGGCATCTGCATAGCTTCCAGACCATTTTACAAATATAGATGCCTTTTCTTTTTAAACAGCAGAAAGCTAAAATCTGCATGAGTCCACGGGGCAGAGGGTAGGACTTGCCACATTTTTATCGGTGCAGCATACACGTGTTTGACGAGAAAGTAGGTGCACCACTTTTTAATGAGAACCTTCCAGGCTGACAAATTCTTGCTGGGAAGGAGGGCATTGGGGATTTATAACAATTCCTTTGTGATTGACAT
>NC_022016.1:70027444-70037568 GCF_000317375.1 Microtus ochrogaster
AGAGAGAGAGAGAGAGAGAGAGAGAGAGAGAGAGAGAGAGAGAGAGAGAGAGGATATATTTTGCTTTGTACCACAGAAAGTTGGGTTTGATATTCTTTTTCCTAATTTTAAAGGTGATATCATTTAAAATTAAAATCCATCCATTGTGGGGGAAAATTTTTATTTACAATATCCATAAAAACTAAACAAAACTTGTGTTGAATAGCCTTAATTATCTATCATTATCTCATTTGTTTAATTAACATCCGAGCACAGAGTGCTAATTTATTGACATTATATAGTGAAGGTTGTTGCTACTGTTTTTTTTTTTCTGCTTGTTTATGTGTTTTCATGCAGAATTGTATCTATGTGTGTATGTGTACACAGGTGTGTATGTGCGTTAGAAGTTATGAAGTTTTCTATACATCTACATTAGTGTACTTGGAGGGAAGGCCTGAACCCTGCACCTCACAGAATTCACCCTCAAGGCCCCTACAACAAGGCTTGAGGTGTGCTCTTGTCTGACATTCAGAGGCTGGAAGAAACCTTGTACCACACCTACTCTTCCAGTCCGAGGTGCATCCCTGATTACACTCTCCTTCCTCTTTTCTGGGTAAAAAGCATCACTTTGGAGCAGAGCTTGCTGACTCCTCTTCAGACCATGATGGTAGAGGAAGCAGAGCATCTTTAGGAGATGCTGGTGTGTGTGTGTGTGTGTGTGTGTGTGTGTGTGTGTGTGTGTGTGATGGTGGTGTTAGGGGCCTTCTGACTCTGGATCTCTCCCATGAACCAGTCCGTAACAGAGCAGAAATGAACCCCTTCTGAAATTTTTAGCTCAGAGCTCTACTTGGTGGGGAATAAAGAAACAGGACACATTGGGGTTTTAACTTGTATTTTCTGACTTCTCTCAAGCTCCCTGGTAAGCAGGGACTTTCCAGGTTGGTGTAAAACCCAACCGCTTCCCCATGCTGGGGGCTTCACTGTGTGACTTCTCCAAATCACTCTGGGATTTACATTGAATGCTTCACACGGGCTTTGCCTGCTTCACAGCGTGAGCGGATGCTCCATAGTCTCTTCTTTTGTGATATTTGATGCAACCTGTGGATCCGAAGATCCAGGGTGATCTTGTCAGTAGTTTTTGCCATCGAGGCCATGAGTATCTGGAGTCACCAAGACAAAGCAGGAGACTAAGCCAGAGGGGAAACAGAACAGTCCTAAAGAATGTGCACATTGCCACTGGTTTTCATGTCCACGGTGTGTCTAGAGTGCTGGCCTTGTTCATTGTCTGTCTTGTAAGGTTATTAGTATGTATCGCTAAATATGAAAGGAGGTGTGTGTGGAGACCAGAGGCTCCCAGTCCGTCAAGCCTCCACCCCTCCCTGAGAGTGTCCTATGCAGGAAGCAATGAAAGTTGACTAGAGCTAACTCCAAAGAAAGGCCAGGCACAGCTCAGCTCGTGAGCTGAAGCAGAGGCAGCCTGGTCTCTGGGTGCCTGGGAAGGTGGTGGGGCACAGCAGCCCTCCAGTGAGTGAGCAGGAGAATGCTGTGTTAGAAAGTTCTCTCCCCTCAGCTCATTGATTCATTTTGTTCAGATCATTGTCTTGGGTGACGCTAAGCACAAGGGCAAGCATGGCCCATGTAGTAAATAATAGCACGAGAATATAGTGCAGCCTCCAGAAATAAGTCAGTTGATATTATTTGGAAAAGCAAGGCAAAGTGATGCGCAATAAAACTAATATTTTGCGTTGAAATGTACATGCTGAAGTTGTCTGAGATATCCGTGTAAGTAGCTCTTTGGAAATACCGTCTCGGTTATCACTAAGTAGCCAGATTGGGTTTTATTTTGCTTACTCTCACTGAACAAAGGAGCCACAGCAAAACTGAATCCCAGAGCTGGAAGGGAGTATCCAGCTAACACACTTGACAGGCGGTGAGAAAATGTGAAGAGCTTTGGATCTGGGGATGCATGGTGTAAAGTCTGTCCCTCTCACTGTCTTGCTGTTTTACATGAACCGACTTAACTGCCCGAAGATTCGGTTTTACAATATCAGAGTGGGCCTCGCCTCATCAGGGTTAGGGTACCCACAGCGTTTAGTAAAGTGCCCCTGGCATGGCGTAAGAATCTGGTGGGTGATTACTTACTGAGCCCTGCTACACTGTTGCAAAACCAAATCAGTGTCCTTACTTCAGAGCGACCTGAAGGCCTTTGTTTACAGAGTCTGAACTTGAGAGTATAGATGGCAGAGTCACTGTCCTGTGGAGGGAGTGTAACTGGGTAGCAGAGGTGCCAGTCTGTGTGGGCAAAGTGGAGCGTTGCCTGCTCGGTAGAGGAAAAGCAAACAGCCTTTAGGGTTTCTGACATCTGGGCAGGGCGATGTTTTCTTGTTGTTTATCTGTGATTTTCCTTGACTGGTCTGTGGTCTAAAGTAAAGGAGTGATCAGAGGTGTAACCAGCTTTCCCTGTGCTTCTACAGGAGGGTGGATGAACTCCCAGCTAAAACAGTTCTCTTGATCCCTAGATGCTATCTGTAGGCCCAGTGGAATTTCAACGTTTCAGAGAAACCTACAGCCAGATGAGTTAGTGTTAGAGATCATTTTCTCAAAATTAAAAAAATGATAACAATACAAAAGGCAAAAAGACAGACCAGGTGACGGGAGCTTGGAGGGCACAGCCATGGTTTCTGATGTGAGAAGAATGTCTGGACCCCTCAGGGAGCAGCCCCAGTTGGACGGGGAGGGGGCGGGCGTCAGAGCCTTTCCCTCTGAGATTTGCTCAGGAATTGATGTGTTTCAAGTCTTGTCACCTCCTCACCTGGAAGAACCGGCTCACTCTTGGGCAAAAACGCATCAGAGCATGAGTTAATCTGCCGAAAAACAGCCTGATGTTTTGAAAACAGGATGCCTGGGCTCTGCCCAGAAAGAGGAACGGAAAGAGAAACAGTCTAGAAAGGAAGAAAGCCAACAGCCCCACCGGGATCCCCAGCCCAAGTGCAGCATAAACAGTGACCTCTCTTTCCGGCCTCCGCTGTGGCTCAGTTCCTGACCTCCTGTCACCAGAGCCGGCCCACGTCATCAGAGGAGGATAGGAGGAATGGCACAGCAGCTGTGAGGGTGACTAGAGTTTCCTGCCACCTTCCTGAGAGGCGCAGGCCGAAAAGTACAGGGTTGCAACAACAGAGGCTGAGGAAGGACAGGCCAGAACAATCCTAGGGAGGTGGGGCACGGCTGGGGGGGGGGGGACTGGGAGGTGTTCCTTCCCCTTCTGGACTGAGAAACACAGTCTCTCATCTAGGACTCAGGTGAAAAGAATCACGAGGCTTCTTAGTACCTGGCGTGGTGAATGTCAAAGACAAGCCTGTTGTTGGTATTCAACAGCAGCGACATTCAAATCATTAACCACAGTCCAAAGGGGCCCCGCTGGGACCTTTCTTTCTCTAGCAGCTTTTTGCTTGGGACAGATTTGGACCCAGATGATGAAAATGGATGATCTGAAATTGGGAAGTCCAGTTTTGGATACCAGTGCTTTCTTCAGGCTGAAGAGTCAGGATATTAGTATTTCAGTAACCGCTTGCTTAAGGAGCCTCACCAGCTGGGAATGGGAGATAAATGGTACTTTCTTGAGGTACCCTGAAATCACATACAGATACCATCATTGCTGGAGAAGTGATTCCTTCTAGCTACACAGGTTAATTTTTCCAACTCTACATGAGCCTGCACCGACTACATGCCTGTGCTCTTGGGAGGGAGGGAAGGAGAGAGGGAGGGAGTAAAGTCACTCAGTTCTACCCCACCTGGAGCTGCTAGGAAATCAGAATGTATGACCCTGGAAGGTGGTCTGACCAAGGCAAACAGATGTCTCCAATGTTGACTGAGCCACTTTCTGTACCACTGAACAATGGATCAATAACTCTGGGAAATGCTGGCCCTAGCAGAATTGAAAGAAAATAGACCTTATTAGCCAAAAGATTCATCTGGGAACTCTGTTGGTCAAAGGGAAGCAGGCTGTTGGAGGATTAATCAATGATGATGTGGAGAGAGGTACTTCCCTTAACACAGGGACCTTGTCCTGGACCCTAAGCTTGAAGGTATCCCTAGCCCGTTCTCTGTTCTCCAGCTGGACAGAAAGGACTTGGCCAGACCCAAGGGACATGTGCTCCCCTCCAGACTTCACTGTGCCTCTGACCGAGTTTCTCATTTTCTGCCCAAAGGCTTCTAAACCCTCTTCCCAGGGCCTGTGTGCGGATGTGCTTTTGCAGAGTTAACACACCAAGGCCCCAGGGACAGCCATGAGACAGCGGCATAGGGCTGGAGAGAGAGTGAGTGGGAGCATGGACGTGCAGGCTGGGGCAGAGGCCTCACCCAAGCTTGCCTGTGAGGTCCCCAGTGCTCAGACAAGCAGAGGGCAGGGTATGGTACAGAGACAAAAGAGTTTAAGCTCTAGTTGCCTTTGCAGACTGTGATGGACTCTCTGTCAGGTTACAAGTTTAGAAGATTGCTTAGTTTATATTTTTAATCATTTAGGCTTGCAATATGGCCCTGACAAATGTTAAGGATGTTCTTGATTTAGTGAACAGACTAAAATGAAAATCAGTCCTGACAGGCGGGAGGGGAAGCGGGCATTTTTTTGACCCAGTTCTGTCCCTTCACTGCTCGGCCTCGGCCTTATATGAAGAATAGAGACAAAGTAAAAGGAAAGATCCAGACTATAAGTCGTGAGTCTAAATTCTAGCTTGACCGTGGCAATCAAATCATTGTTTTATATCTTTTCATTTCTTTATTATGAAACAAAGTAGTGGGAATAGATTATTTCTGTGGTTTATTTCGGGTCTTGATTTTATGAGGTAGACAGCCAAAGTACTCACACAGGCACAGATGCTGCTTTTAGACACTCAGCTAAGTCCTTCACCCATATTGAGTAGCCAGTCTCTTTGCTAATAGGCACTACCTACAGATGGGTAACGTGGGATTTAGTACAAACAACCTGATTGGCATAAATGAGTAAGAGCACCATGGCTGAAAATGTAGCCCATTGGTAGGGTGTTTGCCGCCATGCATGGGGCTCTAAGATTCCACACGGGCACACATGCACACACACACACACACACACACACACACACACACACGCCTTCAATTATTGGTGCTGAGGATATGGCTCAGTGGTGGTGTGCTTACTTAACACCTTGCATGAGGCATTGGCTTTGAGAGAGTTTTGGGGATCAGGATCAAGATCCCCAGGAGACAAATGGAAAGGAAAGTTTACAGGTACCCGTACATCAATTCTTCAATGAATTGGGTAGTGTTTGGTGGGAGGTCTTAGCCTTCTAATGCAGATCTTTATTGGTTAGGTCTGGTTGAAATTTCTATAGTGCAGTTACCTTGTTAGCCTCTATCCTAGCCAGTAAGTCCAGACTCAGCCTGGGCTGGAAGGCAGCCTTCTAACACAGGTAAGGGGGGACCTCTCATAGTTCTAAGAAATGGTGCCGAAGCGCTCATGAAAATGGGAATCGTAGTGTCAGGCATCCTTTGCTTCTTGTAAATTTATGTGCAAAATTCCAGCACGCTTTGTTTTTCCTAACTTAGCTTAAGATAAGATAGTAAAGCTGTGGTCTGCTTCCAAATCTCCTTGTTCCCTGCCTAACCACTTTTCCCTTTGTCCCCCAAGGGGAGGGGGGTGTCTTACTGTTTTGATTTTATTATCATTCAAATGATGGTAGCAGTTTAGCCTTGTAGAATGTCCTTCCCAGTGCCTGTAGCTTGACCATAACATAGAGAATTCATACCTCTGGAGCAGAGCTACTGGGCCTGAGGAACTCGCGGTTTCAGACAGATTTCTTATTTTATTGTCTTCGGAGAGGAAAGGGGGAGATGTAGCTGATCAGTCTTTAGTTCTTGTTGTTCAAGTTACTCTTCTTATTGCTTTTTAAATTATAGAATAGAGTTGTATGCTTGAGTGTGATTCAGAATTTGAAATTCTAGTCTTATAAAAACCTGTCAAATCAAAGTGTTTGGAGCCAGTTAGTCTGGGAGCTAGCGCTCTGAAATCAATGTGATCTGTAGTACTTTGCGTAATCTAAATATTCCTACATCACTGTATCTAGCAACTGGTTCCTTCACTGGATCCAGGCCTAGTTCATCCAGTCTTCTAGCTAACCTTCTTGCAAGTTTTATAAATGAACACATCTCTCAGAAGGAATTAAATGAGGGAATTTCCCCCACTGGGAGACTCTGACCCACTGATAGAAGAACAGTAGAGCAGGGGAGTTGATTAGAACCCCAAAATAGCCGTCTTGAAATATTGTACTTCAGCGTCGTAATGGAACAAGCATTCAGTTTCCATTCTTTCTACTTCCCTGCCTTTCTTTGCATGTCTCATCTTTGAGAATAGTCCCGGACTCACATAGCCCCACCAAGTTCCTTGCCATTGTTGTCTGTGGGAGAAAAGCCAGGGGTCAGGCTTCTTCTTACACAGTCCTTTCAACGTATCTAACTTCTAGGTGAAATGGGTTCAGCAGGCGAGGATCATTTACTGTTTATGAAAACCAAAATACCCTACCAGAAGGCGCCAGCACACACTCATGCTGGTCAGTGGGGTTGCATTCTTGGCGGCATAAAGCCAATTGTCAGTGTGCTTTCCTGTACAGACTTGCTTTAGCTCTTTTCGGGGACCTACCATCTCCTTTCTGTCTTGCCCTATGGCATGTGATGTTTCCCTCAGCTGGTGCCAAACTATTTAGTCTCTGGGAGATTTTACTGTAACTTCCTTTGTTTGATTTACTTTAAAGTAGCCCAATGCTTCGACAAAGGAAGAACTGTTAGGTTGCTGAGAAGGAAGACGAGAGGGAATCTTCTGTTCTTGTGTGCCTGTTTTGGAAAGCACCTGATGATCTTTGCTTATTCGTGGAGGAGAGTTTAAAGCTAGAAGCCACATACCCCTGCTCAGCAGTCACAATATGTCCCTTTCCAGAAACAGTCACTGTGTATAGTGAACTGCCTCGGATGCCTCAAGCCCTCCCAGATGGAAGTGTAGCAAGTTTATTAAGGTAAAAGCCACTTTCAGGCTGGAACCATCTTAATCTTCTAACTTTTACATTTCAAAAATAGTGGATTTTAAAATTTGCTATTAAAAACCTTACAAGACCACATTGCTCTTTCTTTGCTCAGCAGATTGCAAAATATTATAACCTTGAACAATTATGAAGATGAAATCAGGTACAGCTACCTAGAATTTTTTTTTAAAAAAAGATTAAGCCAGTATTTAAAAAAAATAGATTTAGCACAAGAATTATTGGCATTGGATACCTTAATAAGAAAATTCATCACTAAGTAAAAATATCTTTCCAATTGAATTAGATTGGCTGAGTTATATAGAGGACGAAGTAAACTAAGTGTTGACCAGACAACTAATGCCCTTGGTTACTGTAGATGATGAAATTTGATAAATAACAAAAAATTTTACTCTTTGATTTCCAGTTATAGTTTCACTTAGTTGTCCTAGCTATGATCCTGAAACTTTCAGTCCAGAAGGGAGCTTTAAGAGTCCTATTTATGTATTCACGTGGCAGGGGAGACACCATGGTCATGGCTATGCTCCCAGGGTGAGGCTTATTCACTGCCCTCTGACTGGGAGATCCTTGCATGTCCCCCAGTGTGGAAAACCTGATGTGTATTCTGTGGTAGCGGGGGGGGGGGGGGGGACTGCATCCTGTTATTTTCAGGAAAACGATTTAATTAAGTACTATTTATTTGAAGTCATTTTACAGATGAGAAAACATTTTTTAAATAAGACCTATTTTTTTTATCACTACAAAGTAAAGACTAAATATCTAAGATAATACAATCTAATATAATACCTTTGAGAATCCAAGGGATCATCACACTGAAAAGTAATTTTATTTTTCTATGACTTCTCCAGAGTTAGGGGATAAAGGGAGGATATCGGCACTGAGATAGGGGTCTCATTTCAAATCCAACTGTAATCCCCCTCATCTCTCCCTTTTGTCTGTTGGGAACTGGAGAGTTTACATCCAGGTTTAAGAAAAAAAAGTCACTGGGCTATGGATTTTTCCAGCTGCTTGACAGAGTGGCTAACCCAGCAAGTTGAGATCAAGGATCAAGGTGGGAATCTCAGGTCACCCCCTTCCTACCCATGTGAAGTATCTTTAAAATTAATGCCTCAATGTGAAGCTCTTGTGACTTATCTGAGTACCCCATTCTTGAGACCCATTACCTACATGGAATTGGTTAAATCCTATGGGCAGCTGCCCACTGACAAACAATGTCAATGTTATTAATGCTTATAAACATTTTGAGTCAGGTCAATCTCACTCACAGCATAGAGGCTTATTGTTTGCTGGAAACTACCCACTGTGGCTAAAGATGAGTTTATTATTACTAACATTTAAAATTGCAATGTAAATATTTCAAATACTTTGTAATAAATATGAATAAGCAGTTATCTTTTATTCATTTTTTTATAATGAAGAAATGCTGGGGAAAATTAAAATGACTCAGGGAGAATTAATTGTGTTGATATAATGTTTATTAAGAAAGTTATTCCATGTTTAAAGGATTCGTGACACGCTAACTTCAGCTCTTTTACTATCTACCCATCTTCGGGCATCATTTATGTGATATTATTTATGTGATATTATTTATGTGACAGAGTAAGGTGACAGTTCGTAGCATATAAAGAAGGAGGAGAAAAGTTACGAATCCTCGGCTGAAGAAAGACATTTGATGTTTAGGTTTTTGGAACCAAACCCAGAAGACTTGACTTAAAAGCTAAAATATTGAATAGGAGATTACACTGAAGGGAAACTCACTAAAGAACCCAAATACTCATTTTAGTATGGAGGGGAAAGTAGAGATAAATTGCAAAGGCATACTAAAATTTTACTGACTCTGGTTGGTCAACATGGTGGATTTCCAACTTCCTCTTTACCCTCAGCGTCCGAACAGTTATTAAAACCGTGCCTGAAGAGCACCAGAGTCTTCCTATCACTTGCGAATGAATAAGCCCAGGCCTTTACGCTTCTCTCCTCTCCTAACCTGGAGGCCTCTCAGTTCACACAGTCAGGCCCTGGGCAGTGAGCCTCTCCAGGGGCACACACTGTTCATGGCATTTCTGCAGACCATCCTCTTTGGCATCCAGTCGGTTAAGATCACAGCTGGCCTTGGAGGGAGCTAGGATTTTATGGGTTTACAGTCTTGTTCCGCTTGTCCTCTTGACCATAGGAAGCTGATGAACCTTCTGATGGTTCTCTAGTGAAGTGAGTGTATTCTAGCCCCTGTGCTGGATATCCAGTCCAGTAAGCAGAGAACCTAACTGATCTGACATTCCCCAGAAGAGTCCTCTATTCTGCCAGCTACAAACCCCTCCCCTGCTCCTTGTGATGACCGCAGCTGGCTCCATTCTGAGTCAGATCATTGAGATACAGCCCTGTTGACTGATACACTCGGCATATTTTTCTTGGCCAAGCAAGTACATTATTTGTGTTCTTGACAGGATGAGCTACCGCCGACTTTTTTTTTCCCCTGCTGCCTTTTAACACTCAGGATCTGGTTACAAAGCTTATTTGCATCTTCCTTAGCATTACATGGGAGTGTCCTTGGGACTGTTTCAACAAGAGCTACCAGGAATATATTTTAAACGTTTGTCCATATCATTTGATTTCAGAGAGTTTCGGATTCCTTTGTTGTTGTTGGACTTTTGATGAGCTCTTTAAAAGATACTTTTATACTAGTATTTTACAAGATTAATGTACTTGGGCGTTGTCTAGTGACATACTGTGCAACTAACAGTAACATTTTCAAAGGAATAAAGGTCATATGTTGCTTTTCCAGGAGAGCTCCAGGGGGTGTTTAGGATGTGAGTATCTGTGTACATTTATATGTGCTCAATAGTGAGTGTGCATGTGGAGTCTGAAGATCAATATAAATTGTCTTTATTGCTTATACCATTTTTTTAACACAATGTCTCGTTGAACCAAAATGGCAAGCCATTTTAGCTAGACTGGCTAGCCAATAAATCCCAGGATCCATCCCATGCCTTTCCCCTCCACCCATGCTGGAGTTAGCAGACATGCACTTCTGCACCTGACTTTTCTGTAGGTGCAAGGAATCTAAAGTCAGGTTCTCATGTCTGC
>NC_022016.1:70037668-70064681 GCF_000317375.1 Microtus ochrogaster
AGGTGCTAAAATAGGACAACCTAGCCAAAGACTAGGAAGCCCTGGGTGGGAAGCGCTCCTCTTTTAAAAAGCGTGATAAAATATTTCATGAAAAGGAATGGATATGAGTTCCTCATGTGTAGATTTTGTTAGGAAGAGTTCAGGAAAAAGCCTTTGCTTTTTCTATCACTCCCTCTCATATTTAATCACATGACCCAGAACTACAATGCCCAGAAACCTCTGAGTCTGCCCCAGTGGTGCTGTGCAAATGTACTTTTCTTGTGAGCCGAAATGGGAAGCTTGATGTTGGCTGTTAGAGACTGGCTGGTTCAGTTTGGCACTATTTGGGTTATCATTCTCTCAAAATGTCTACATCCAAAGGATGTGCATCTAAGCCTTCAGAGCCCTGTGATGGCTGCTGTTTCATACTCCTTGCCTCTGGGGTGTTGGGGGTGGGTGGGACTTAAGAGCATGTGTTGTGTCCATCAATCATTAGCCCTCTCTACCTGTTGCATGGCACCTGACTACTTCACCACTGTTGGGCCATAATTTTCATTCTGGCGTTTTGCTGATCACCCCAGTAGCATATTCAACTAATTCGTATGTTAGCAGATTGAGTGCAAATCTGAGCAAATGTATACACAGTGCAGATATCCTTATGTCAAGCAGTCTTCGATTATTCCTAGCTTTGGTCAATACCTAGAGAATTCTGAAGTCTCCTAATTAGCTGAAATTGGCTAGATTAAAGAAGTATTAATCAATAGTGTTACTAAGATCCTGACTTCTCCAAACAGGCTTTTTGTTATATGATAAGGTCTCAGTAGAAGGTCATTTTAAATTATGGTTTTCATTTGAAATGCTTCGTTTATCTTTCCCACAATTCTTGTTATACTCCTCAGCCTGGGGAACCATCTAAAATGTCAGCCAGCAGCTGTATAAGTACAACGTGTCACGCACGTAACCAGGGTGACATGGCACCACATCACACATATTGTGGGAATGGTCATGCAGGCTACAGTGAACAGCGAAAGAGTTTAGGCACCAAGGAACCACAAGAAACCTCCATGTCACCGTGAACCCACAGTGCGGAAGAGCCTGAGTTCGGACTTAAAATTCCAAAATAAAACCTATCTTCAAACACAAATCCTATGGCCTCGAGTGTCCACTAGGTCACAGACATGTGTCATTTCTAGTCGCCCCTCTTCAACGGTGGAAAGCCTTGATTTCCCAGAGGCTCAAAGACTTGCACAATTTCTCAGACTACGCTACAGTGTGGGAGTTTATTCCCAGGTTTGAGAGAACAATCAGCTGCTTTTATATCACATGCAGTAGAAGCTACTGACTTCTCTGGCAGGGCTTCTTTTGTGTCATCAGAATCCACTAGAAGGGCAAGTCTGCAATGAACATCCCCTCTTCTCCAGAAAAAGAGCTAGGTGTCCATCTCTGGAATTTCCGTCATCCCAACAAAACTATACATTTCAGGGATAAATCTATGGTGAAGGCGTGTGTCCATCTTGTCTCAATTACGGTGGCTATCACAGGAAAACAATATGCAGAATATAGCCATCTCCTCTAATAGGCTACAAATAACTGGAGACACTTGGTTTCATCCTTTATAGTTTACGAATTTGTTCAAACCTTCCATCTCTGGCAGATTCTTTTCAATGTGGATGTGACACATACCAAAAGAGACAAGATACTTGTTCCAGGAGAGAAAAAAGGATAAGGCTGTGTAGCTCAGGGTTTTAATTTTCATGATAGACCCCAGAGGTGACCTTGAAACTTGACAGACTGTTGGGCTGAAGCAGCCCTGAGAAATATTCATCCAGAGGAGTGATTCTTAAAGTAGCTCTGAAACCTCCCACTGTCCCGTGCGTCTCAGAGAGCAAGAGAAAGACAGCAGCTGAAAACAGCATAGCTAATGGCAGACCCATTAGAGACTCCATGAGCACCTCAGGACAGTAGAGCAGTAATCTCAAAACGGAGTTATGTAGATCTGTATAGCTGCAGCAACAGTAGACATCTTAAGAAGGTGGAATTTACAATATCTCGAGCAGTGTTATCGTCTGAAAATAGGAATCCGTTCTTAAAGGAACTGGGTTGCTGTGTGTGACAGGACACACAAGGACTGCCCAGGCAACATTGCAAGACCCTGTCGTAGAAACTAAGGGCTGGGGATGTAACCCTATGGTAGAATGCTTGCCATGACCAATCTTTATGGACTAAGAAGTGAAGAATGTTTGGGGTGTTGAACCTTGTTTTGTGTAATTGCCTCCGGAAGAACTGGAGATCGTCAACCACAGATTTTGTTTTCCACTAGGAGAGGACTCCAGACTCAGATCCATGCATCTGATTCAATATTTCTATTTTTTTAATAGTATAAATTGCACGGTTTCTAGATGGGTATTTCTTTTAAAAGTGTTTTAGTCACTTGCTTTAGAGTCATATTAAAATTCTGTGGCCTTGGGGAGATAAAAAAGTAACTCAAGACTAAGCCTTGATTCCTTAATTCTTTTTCTCAATTGCCTCAATGATTTGTTGGTTATGGAGGTCAGCTGTTTTTCACTGTGAGGCCAGCACTCCAACTCTACCAAAACACCTCTGCAGATTAGAAGGAAGAAGTCTGTTCAGAGCTCCAAGAATGCTTAAGGGTCTTTTATTTCTCAAAAGAAGGAAAAAAATCTCTCTTTAAGAACTAGGTGGAAAATTGTAATTATCTAAAAGTGTATATAGCTTTTCACACTGATTGTCATGAGGAGAGTACAGCTTTGAAACTCCTTGTGAAGGATTTGGATATGTAATATCTGAAAAACACATATACTCAAAAAAGTTTCTTCTGAATTTCACATTTAAAAGAGTATCTTGAATTTTTATCTACCAAACCTAGCAATTCTACACATGCAGAAGGACAAATATCTACAATAAATAACAAACATTGTATAATATAATACACTTGCGTAATTTAGAAATATGTTACATAAAATGCTGTGATTATGTGAACGCTTAGAAAGATTCGCAGTATTTTTTTTTTTTGTCTATTTAATTGTGTCACTGCAGAAATTTAGGAGGGAATGTGGTCATGAGAACTTTCTGTAAAGATTCTTATGGGGATTACTTCAAGGCTAAGAAGCATTTCAGCATTCAGATAATATGTGTCATATTTTCTCCTGAAAAGATTTCAAGAATCATAAAAAAAAAAAACAGGAAAGTAAAGAACCGGTAAGGAGAAAGACCCTCAAGAGTAAGAAGCTGGTGTCAACCCGCCTAACCACGGTATACTGTCCCCAGTTCTCTCTTTCCAGTTCTCTGTACGAAAGCATTGATGTTTTGTCCCTACTTTGCCTTTCATACATCCCTGGAGCAAACACTCGTCTTCTAGCTGGTGGACAAAACTGGCTTTGTGCATCAGAAATACCAGCACTCTGTGGCAAAACTGTGCCGACAAGATTCATGCTCACTTTTCCTGGGATTCCTACCTATCTTCAATCACTACATCCTTGGGGAGCTAGAAAGAGAAACGACTCTGTTCTCAGTTCGCTGCAGAAGAGAGTCTCTCTGATGGGACCACAGAGCGGTGAACATTACCTAACCCTGTGCCCCCAGTCCGGAGTTTGCTCGCAGAAGAATATCTTGGCAGGCATGACCCACCCTGGAACTGTGCTTTCTGGCTCAGCTACTCCAGCGCAAAGGGGGCATGGCATGGCTGTGGCTGCAGCTCCTGTGTCCATTCAGTTACTAACCCACTCAGTGCTTTTTCACGTGCCCCTCAAATAAGATGAACACATCATTAACAAAGCAGGGCATGGAGTTTCGAAGGGGCCATAGGAGAACAGGCTGGTGGAAGCATAGCGCCAGACAACCTGAGCTGTTAACAGCGGAGGAAATGGTGGACTTCACTAGGGAGGGGTTTTAAAGTGCTACACTGTATCCTCACTCCAGATTTCGCTTTCTGTTTTATTTTTAAGTCAGATTAAAAAAAAATAGTAAGGACTTCAGATATCAACTATCTCACCCCGTTAAAGAAACAGAGACATAAGAAGCCAATTAATTTCCCACGAGGCTACAAATCGCTTGCAGTCATCTCTCAATAACCTAGGTCAACGTCTTCTCTCTCTGCCACGATGAGCGTTCTGTGATCTCATGAGGGACTGTCAGCCTCTCCACTTCCCTGATACTCGGGAATCCCTATAAAATTATGACTAACAACAGTATAAAATATGAGTCAAAAGTTAGTCCCTAAAAAAAAAAAAAAAAGTCATTGTGACTTTAATGACTTTGGCAGTTGTTTCAAACTGCGAAAACAGGAAGATCCTACACAATAAGGCGCCTGTCTCACAGCTGGGCTCATACGTAGATGGCCACCCACAGGAGCAATGACTAGAGCTGCCTTCCTCTGTTTGGCACCTTCCCCCCCCCCATCCTTAAAACTCTCTGTCACTGCCTTCATCAGGTTATCATTGAGAAAAAGTACTGACTTTTTGCTAGGTCTTTGAAGAGGTAGATATTTAACCCATTACTTTCTTGATATTTTTGATGGTGAAGAATCGCCCCTAGCAAACCCAGATTGGTTTAAAAGCAGCGGCTCTTTCACATCCTCAACATGAGCTCCTTGTACCATCTGCCTTCTGGCTTTCTTTTTCTTCTGAGAAGCATACTATGACCAACATCCCACCCTTCCCTGGGAAGACATTCAGAGCTCAGAACACAGCCTGCTGATCTGTGCACAAACCTGAAGCTCCTCTTTTGAGAAGGAGTAGAAAATGGTGATGTGTTTCCATCACTTTAAAGGAGAGTGGCTCAGAAGCTGAAGGAAAACTGAAGGGATCTGACAAAATTTAATTTCAGATATTTTCTAAGTAACTTCTTGCAACTTAGAAGCAAGGAAGTCTGTGTTGTACAACAGAAGTACTTATTATTTGTCATACCGGGAACATGAAAATTAAATAAATTAAAAGAAGACCATTAAAAAGTCACAGATTATTTTTTTACAAAGAAAGAATATTCTAGAAAAATAGCCCTATGTTATTTATAGAAAATGATAGCTCTTCTCTTTTCAAAATGGAACTGTAATTTCTTAGCACTGTTTGTAGATCTGGTGTTGGGCAGACACAGCTTGAGGGAGATGTGGGGAAGTTTGTGTTCTAAGGGTTCATTCACAAACTTTGTCTGTGCTGAGAAGGGAATCTGGCCGTTTCCCCTGGGAACATTATTTCTAGGTAGACTCTGTAACAAGGCTTTCTTGTGAAGACAGATTATTAAAGAAAAATAGGATCTCTGTCCAGGAGACGTGAGAACTCACTTGTCTTTGAAATAGCACCCTCCGGTTTGTAAATTCTCCACTGCCTTTGGATAATTAAATTGGTGAGGTAAATAAATTTATTTCCTTTCAGTCCTGCAAGTCCCTGGGCCATGATTTCATTCAGGATCCATTTTACCTTCGTATTGAAACAGTTAACTGGGTAAGGCGACAGGGAGGCTCCAAGGCTGTGGAGCTCTGAGTTAGGACAAATACCTCTCCCCTTAGTAGTGGTTTATTCTTAGAAACAGAAGTATGTCCATCTTCTCCCATTGACCTCAGCAGTATAGAAAGAGTTTTATTTTTCCGGGAGGAGCTAGTTGCTGGTCAATACTGTAGCCAAGCTGTAGGAGGCTGGTCTAGAATCTATCACACAATCTTGAGAACTTAAAGTGGAAAGATGGGCTGGGAGTCTTATGTGCCCTTCTCATTTCACAGAAGAGAGTTGAAGTGATGTCACAAGGCCAGTCATACAGACAAGATGAAAGTTGAGGTCCAGTTGCTGTGTCATGGATACCCGTAGCATGCCAGAAGCAGCTCCCATATGGAATTCAGACATTGAAAACCTACCTACCCTGAATTCTCCAACTGTCCTATCAGCTGTCACCTCAACATATCAGCTCCAGTCCTTGGCTTGTCCAGTCACCAGGGTTAGCCCTACCCTTATGACTTTGCCTTTCTAGAAGGCCACATCTGCCTTTCTCCGTCTTTCAGAGCCTTAAACAAGTAGGCCTTCATAAGTATTTTTTGATGACAGCAATAATTGCCTTAGTCAGTGTGGTAAGGCCCTCCCTTGCGGAGGAAAACCAGTGGTGGTTGCTAAGCAACATTTAAAAGGTCTAGATTGGTTTCTGACCCTGGATGGCCTCCATTTGTATACTTCATCATGTGTATTTTATGGTTACCTTGGGATGACTTTGGGAAACTTTTTTTTGGTGTGCGTCGCCCTGCCCTTGGTCAAAAGATCATAGGAGAATCCATGTAGGCATGGGAAAAGGGGAGATGACATTCCTCTGTTTGCTTGCATGAGTACACCGAGCCCTTCTGTAAAGACAGAGAAGCTGTGTAGTTTACTCAGCCCCATGGCTGAAAACCACCATCTTCTACCAAACAGACTGATGTACCATACATCCCAACAGGATCCTATGGCGAAGGGAAGTTATAGGGAGAAAGAGGATAGGGAGAGGTATCTTGCCATATATGATGGTTTTCCAATCTGTTCGCATCTCCTGAGCAGAGCAGCCAACCACAGCACTTAAGGAGCCCTCTTCGCCCTCTTTAGCCTGTTGCCTGCGGACTAGCCAAGGTATCTTAACAAACCTGCCTATTCTACTAGAATGAAAGTTGACTAAAACCGTAAAAGGACTCCTTGTTTGACCATTTGCTTTATCCACCCCCCCCCCATGCACACACACTTTGCCTGGCCATTTCAGCTATTCCATTAATGTTTGTTCAAAACATGATAGAATGCCTTTATTGGAGTAGTATAAGCCTAGTCAACTCCAAAATGTTTGCAAATATTTCATAGAAACCAAAATGAGGGCAACTGCTTGACTATTATATTTGGTTAAGTCTTGTGCATGGGGGGACAATAGCTACAGAAGAAATCGTCTGTCTCCAAGTCATTATGTAAGATATTTTTACTATAGTTTAAGCAAAATTTGTTTCTTTTCTAAAGGCCAGCAGACCAATCAGCACTTATAAATCTGTCTTTTCTAACCTCTCCATCTTCAGTCAGGGCTGGTTTTGTGACTTGAAGGTGAGAGGCCATTGTGACAGTTATATCTTTAAAAAAAGTAACTTGAAATTTATGCAATTCACCTGGAGTTCAAAATTGCACTGAGGTTCAACATGTCAGCCTACGAAGCAGAAACGATTGACTCAGAGATGTCTGGTTACTTGTGAAAACACACACATACGCAAGCAGGGCTACCCAGAAAGAGACAGGTTGTGCCTCAGAGGACAGCCTGTGGTACAGGGAGCCAACATGCAGAGACCCAGATTCGGGCTGGCTTCACCTCAAAAGGCAGCTCTCTGGGAGAAGCAGTGGTTTGACCTGAGTCTTAGAGCCCTGAAGTGAAGCTATTGTCAGATACAGGATGCTCATTTGGAAGGGGAATGCCTTACAGGAAAGAGAGCCAATTACAAGTTCAGGCTGTTGCCATGGTGCTTTGCTGATCCTTCAACGTGCAGCATAGGAACTCCCTGGAAGGCTAGGGATATAGGGGCCTAGGGGAGCGCGGGGGCGGGAGGGGGGGAGTGGAGCTTGCTTGGTCAGGGCTTCTCACTGCCTGTGCTGTAATGCTGACAAGGAGGGACTGGCAGAGGAGCCAGGAAAAGAATGACATTTTCAACACATCCCAACTTGCCAAAATGAAACTAAAATAATTTTAACTGTGAAATGTTTCTAACATGAAATATAAGACGTAGCAGCACTAAAATATCCAATAAGCATAACTCCAAATAATTCCTTGTTCGTTCAGCTAATGTTATCTCATATTTCCTAATGTACTTGAGAATCCTACGTAGAAAGGAAAGGTTAAATGAATTTAATCCATTTGCTGAATATGACCTAATAAGCATAATAATGAACCGGCTGAGTGCAGAAAATGGCACATTTTGGATGAAATACTTTTTGCGTCAAACGAATTAATTCTCTCCTCCTTCATTTTACTGTGAAAAGAGGCTAAATGCATCAGCATCCCAGTTGGTGGGCAAATAATGTTCCTAAAGCAGGTTAAAAAGAAATTCTTCTATACTGGAAGCCGAGTCAGATAACAGCTACAGTTCCAACCTTTTCCAATTTAAAAAAAAAAATTCTAAGAGCCAATTAATCAAATGTTCGTCCACTTGGGAGCAATTACAATAGCTGAGCACTGTGTCAGGCTGCTTCTGCAGAGGGCTGGCTGTCTGCAGAGGAAGAGAGAGTTAAAGAACACCTAGCTGGAATGGGGGGAGGGTAGGACCTCGGATTTACTTAAATATTCATGGGGCTTCCTCCATTTTAATCTTCTCCTTTTTAAAAGATGGCTGTTTCCCAGGCAGACAGCTCCCGGGGGAAAGAGATTCCCTGCTCCCTAACAGAGTTGGACTAACGTAGGGTGGGAACCCCTCCGGGCATCAGGACTGCTGACTGATGGACTGTTTCAAGCCGGCCAGCTGAATACATTTGGACCGGCGCTCCTTCCTTAGTACAATTCCTGGTTTCGTGACTCTCTTCTGCCTGCAGTGCACAGGCTTCTTGCAGGAATGCCGTGTGACTGAAGATGGGTTTGCCGTGGATTAGGAAACACCGCTCATTTGCAAGGCTTTGTCTTTTCTAAGTTTTGGTTTTCTAACCACTGGATCTGCCTCGTTTTTTTGCTGATCCTCTGGGGATTGCTCTCCTAGAACTGAATTCTTTCAAAGGGATTTGTGGACTGTGGTGGCGTGAAGAAGAGCCTCCAAAATGCCTGAGGCAAACTATTTGTTATCTGTCTCTTGGGGTTATATCAAGGTGGGTCGATTTGATTGTGTTCTGTGTCTTTGGTAGAATCCGATGCTTTGCCATCCGTCTGTTTTCTGTGGAGTAGAAAGCATTGGCAGTGACTGAGTTTGTGTACACATTTAATCCACTGGGGCGTCTTATGAAATAAGGGCATGTTTTATTGTATGGTTTTAATGTACGTAATATGTTTCAATTCTGCTTTCTCTCAACTGTTTTAAAAGGATGCTTCCCCCCCTCCCTTCCATTTTCCATTAAACTTTTCACTTAATTTGCTCTCGCTGAATATGTTATCACCTCAGATATTTGGGGGGCATATTTCCAATTTTTAAAAGTAGCAATATTGTCAAGTAATTATTTTCATATCAGATTATTTTGATCTGCATTAAAATTCCTTTCCCTGAGTTTGCAAGCTCAAAAGAAATCGGTGATCTTAAGGAAATTTAAAAACATCTTTGTTTTTGTTTTACAGTGGTGTTGGAATGGTTTCAAACTGAGGGGACATTATGATGCGCAGCGTAGCTTTTGTTAATATAATGAGATTGGCTGTATAGTCTCTTGGTTCCTAGAAAGTAAAGTTGGAAATACAGTGATCAAATGCTCTTTCCTAGGTCCTTAATACTTTTTCTTTTCTCTATGAACAGTTCAAAAGGATGCTGAACCGGGAGCTGACACATCTCTCGGAGATGAGCAGATCAGGGAACCAGGTGTCGGAATACATTTCAAACACATTCTTAGGTAAGACGCTAACAGGAACCCCACTGAGCTTCTGCAGGGAGAATTTCTACAACCGGTCAAGGGTATCCTTGTGAATTTGGAGTGTGGTTAAGCACAGAAAACAAATCCATCCAAGATAAGAGCTAAAGCTAATCTCTAAAGGAAAACAATAAACCCAGGAAGGTAGTATTTTTGAAATGATAATACCTGTTGTATAGAGCAGGTTGTTATGGGTTGATTGCATCTGCATGACTGCACATTACTGTACCCCTCACTATAGGGACCTGCAGAGCAGCTGAAAGCCCAATACCCAAACCCAGAAGCTGCTCTATCAGCATCTCTAAAATCAGATTTTTTTCTCTATTCTTCCAGTAACTAGGCTTTGAGGTATTTTCTAAGGGCTGTGCTACCTCCACAGAGTCCATGAAAGGGCATTCTGGAAATAATTTGACTGTTGCTTTGCTAGGTGTGTGTGTGTGTGTGTGTGTGTGTGTGTGTGTGTGTGTGTGCGTGCGCACGCGTGCACAAGGAGGTGTTCCATGTTTAAGAAACTTTGTCTTCTCTAAGCAACACCACTGTCTTTTCATTCTGATCCCTGACTGTTCTCTGACATTATGTGGACGGTATTTAACACATAACACTGGTCATAGGTTTCCAGAGACAGTCTTCAATTCTTCCCTGGGCTTTGTTTGACTCTTAGGAATTTCTGATCTCAGGCTGAGGGGTAACTTTTGTATCATAGTACCTGTTTTAATTTAATGAGGCCCGCAGAATCGGGGGCATGTGTACCTCAAAACCACATGGGAAGCCTCTAGATCCTGATCCTGCTGGCTCTGAAACATCCTCGCCTCTGTAGCTCCATTTTTTTCCCAAGGAAATGACCCGTTCTTGCAGCTGAGCATCCCAGCTTCCTTTTTGGCACAGCCTCTTATTAAATGAGCATTTGCCTTGCTACCTTCCAGAACACAGTCCGCCTGCAGCTTTGTTTAAAGAGCAGGTCCCATTTCTTTCACTTGGATGCAGTTCCACTCGACAGCACAGCAGTGGGCTTTCTCATGGGTCCAGCATGACTGTGCTGCCCCTGGTCATCCAGCGGATCCCATAAACTGCGCGTCAGCCGCAGAGGCCATCCTCACCACTGCCACGTGTGGGTGCCCTCCAACACCTGCTGTCCCCAGCTGCAGTTGCAACAACCTTTGACAGAGAACAAAGGGGAGGAATTTTTACACATACCCAGTCTTCCAGAGGTGGCTAGAATCTAAGCAAAGAGGAGGCATAACCCCTAATTCTTTCCTTCCCCGGGCTTTCCCCTCTATCTCTGAACACAGGAATCCTCCCCTCCGTGTCTCAGATACATATCTTGGTTCATGAAAATTTCAGTTATTTTCCATGAGCTGGGCACTGTTTTCAGGACACTTGACAGGTATTGACAACAGGAGAGAAGAGTGAAATCAGAGCTTCCTTTCCGTACATATAGCTTTTATAATCCCGGGGCTTCTGTGGGTTAGAGTTTCCCTTATAGAGATTAGGGTTAAAGGCCCGTAAAATCTCTGAGCCCTTGGTCAGGTCAGGATGGAAGCAGGCTTCCCAGTGTCCCTCTGAGGACCACTTGCTAAGGATCAGAAAAATATTTTATTGTCCTAAGTAATTTTTTTTTAAAAAAATCAGCAGTATCTATCAAGAAGAAGAGCTGATAAGTTTTTAGTTTCAATCTTTCCATCCTAAGACTAGACAAATACCTATCCTTCCATGAATAATCTGTTGGGTATCTGGGCACGCTCCCTCAGGAAAATTTAGCTTCTCTTTGTTCAAAAAACTAAATTATCCAGAGAAAATATTCAAGAAGAGTTACTGAAATGCCAGTCCTTTGTGTTAGAAGGGTAGTGTGTGTGCGCGCGCGCGCGTGTGTGTGTGTGTGTGTGTGTATGCTCACACGTATGCGTGCACACATGCACGTGCATGTGCAAGCACACACACACATTTGGATGTGTACATGGCAAATGAGAAGATTCTTAGAAAAACACAGGAAAAAGATGCAAACACAAGAGGCATCAGCTGCTTCATGTGAAGTCTGAGAACCCCAGCAGAGATGCAATCCTCCTCTCCCAACGTTGGCGCTGTGAGTCTGTCACAGGGTGAGTTGCTCCACAGCTCCCCACAGACATACTTGACCCTCTGTCACAAGCTCCAGACATGCAATTTGTACAGAAAATCAAAGCTTGCTTCTGAACTGCAAATGCAGGGTCTGGGACTCTTGGCCCTGTCTGAAGGGGAAGGGAGTGTCCCTGAAGGCCCAGAAGCCCTCCGCATAAACTGTCGTTATCTGGTGGGGACCCTCATGATACATTTCCTCATTTTACAGGAAACAGAATTGAAGTTAAGAAAAATAAAGTAATCTAACCAAAGTCACTTGGCTAATATTTTTTCTGAGGCAGAGCTGACTCTCTGGGAGTTTAGAAGTAAACACCAGATATTATCCCTCCATAATAGAAATTCTTAAGAGCATAAGGGATAGGATCCCATTTGTGAGTGTGGTATGGATACTATTCCAGAGGTTTTTTTCTTTAGAAATCAGGATGGCTGGAAATAAAAATAAGGGGTTAACAGTTTCTAGTTATAGAAAAGACTTTCTGAACATGGCAATCATCGCAGAACAAGATGAGATGACCATCTCATTTGAAGTTAAACTTAAAAACAATATCCCAGCAAGAGTGGGAAGGTGTTAAAACCTGCTATGCAGAAAGGAAGGAATCTCCTAACCCTGGTGTCTGTGAACCTTGTCGAGGTTTTCCTGTCTGCAAAGACAATGTTCGGGTGGGGTGTAGAAAACCAGGCAATAAGTCATGGACCGATCTTGGCCCTTACTAATGGTATTATATGAAAATGGGCTTTCATGTTGCTGGGGAGAGTGGAATTTAGAGTATCTAATCTCAGGAGAACTGAATAGGGTATAGGTGGAGACCACACATATAAAGCAAGATTTTTACAGGTTGTATTAAAAACTAGTTAATATTTTTACAGGTAAAGAACATTTTCTTTTTGAATTTACTTAACATCTCAACTCGAAAGCTAGAACTTTTAATGTTTGAGGAAAAGAATTTCACAATTTTCGTGATCATAGGATGGTGGACTCTAGCAAAGAAAATACTTCAAATTATACCACCAGCAGTGTTTGGATAAGAGCAGTTTCTGTATTTGCCTGATTGTTTTTGCGCGTGCATTGCAGTAGCCAACAGTGTCCCCATCACAGTCCACCCACTAGAAGTGTTAATGCACTGAGAGTTTCTTGCCATTTTTGAGTCTCTGCTTCAGGTTGTTTCCACAGTGGGCTGGCTCCATGCTCACCAGAGGAAATTCCGAATAGGGAAGCCTGTCACTTGTTCCAGTGCTTGCATAGGGGAACACCCATGAATGTCACTGGTACCCCTGTGGCTACTGCTCCTCCTTATTGCCGAGTTCTGGACAGAGCAGTTTTCCTGCTCAATTACTTATGGGTGCAAGGGAACCTTTAATTAACCCAAACCAGGAAAGCTGCTGGTTCCCCTAGAGATGCTCCAATCTGCAGAGGCACCGGGGAACCTAAAACCCTTTTCCCCAAATGTGAAAAATGGTAGTTGGGAAAAGGGAGGGGTGTTGTGACCTTTCATTTTCGCAAGAAGTGGTAGTTATTAGCAATGAAATGACAGAGAGAAAGAAAGGAAGGGAATTTCAAAATTAAAATAACATAGAGTTTCCACACCAGCCACTGTGTGGCAGGAAAAAGATTTTTAACAGAAACCCAAGGCCTGGACCCTGGGCTATTAGGCCACTGTGTACAAAGTAGTTAAAGAAGAAATAACTGTTCCGTAGGTTGTCCCTTGAGTTTGGACAAGTTGCTGACTTCATCTGAGAAGCCAGTGTGGAATTGTTATTTGTTCCCAAATCTACTTCTGATCATCAAGACAGCAGGAGAATTTTATTTGAAAGTGTTAATTTAGTAGAGTTAGGTGGAGCCCATAGATTTGTAATTTTTTTCAAATTTCTTCAGTGCTGTTTGATACTGAATAGTTTGGAAACCTCTAAACTAATAGAAATGACTAAAATTCCTCCTCCAATCAGAAGTCACAGGCTTCTGAGCACCCTGAGGCCTTTCAGGGGCGCTGGGGATAGAAAATGCTAGATTTCCCCCAACAGCCGGGTGGTAAGCTGTGCGTGAAGCCGGTCCTTCCTTGCTTTGCTTTGATGGCATGTCTCTAGGGCCTGTCAGCAGACAAATGCCCCGAGGAGGATGCATGAGTGTGCCATCATCTGCAGGAGGCTAAAAGCAAATCCCAGCATGCCCTATGGAAGCCTGCCATTTTCAAATGGGGATGTTCTTGCCGTGCTGATTTTCGCTGTGACAAGCAAAGACAGATAAGAGTACTTTCTAGAGCCGAGTTAACTATTTCAGCCACAGGTTCCATTGAGTTCAAGGGTGAAATGAGGCAGCCATGGAACCAATCACTGCCTTTGGGCACCCACGGGCATCTCCATAGCAGGACAGAGGTGATAAGCCCTCATGAGCACCCAGCATTCATCTCCCTACAAAGGGAAATACAGTATTTTGTAGTTAATAACAATCTACAGGAAAGATTCTGCATGTGGGTAGACACTTACTTTTACTAATACTAGTTCTATGGCTACCTTGTAAGTATAAAGGAAAACTAGCTGAGATGGTTATCAATAGTTAATAAACATAAACATCTTAAGCACTAAAGTGCCTATTATGGATGAGAGACCTTATTATTTATAAGCAAAATTAATAGGCACAAAACATGAAGAAATCGAATTATGGTATTGTTCCAAACCTCAAATGGTAATGAACTAAAGCTTTAGAGTAATTACTTGAAGGTTATGAAACCATCTATTTTTCTAACATTTATTCTCTTATTTAAACTGAGCCTGGTTGAAACCATATGAATTCTTACATGGGCAAAAAGAATAGAAATACAATAAAAAGAGCAGAGCATAAGTTTGCTTTTGTTAAACTAGGTTTGTGTTTTACAATGAACCTATTGTTGTTGTTTGTTTTAAGATGGGGGCTCATGTAGCCTAGGCTAGAGCCTCCAATTCATCTTGTAGGTCTTTGAACCCTTGTCTTTCTGCCTCTGCCTCCTCTGTGCTGGGATTATAGGCCCATGCCACTCCATCCACTACTAAACATTTTATATTTATTTATTTATTTGTTTTTTTAGTTTTTGGGTTTTAGTTTTTGGGTTTTCAAGACAGGTTTTCTCTGTGTAGCTTTGGCTGTCCTGGAACTCGCTGTAGACCAGGCTGGCCTCAAACTCACAATGATCTACCTGCTTATGCCTCCCAAGTGATGAACATTTTATATACAAAAATACATTACTCACATTAATGAATCATCTGTATATAAGTATTGATGCTCCACTTTAAAAATATGAGTGTGATTCTAGGCAGCCCTGAAAACAGAACTGGCTAAGGTCTTAACTCTGCTACTTATTAGATAAGTTACCTGGTCCACTGGGCCTCAGTTTACTTCTGCAGGAACATGGAATGGCTCATATGTCTCTCCTGCCTCACAGGACCATCTGCAGGTCCAGAGAGGTCACGCTCCAAGAGTTCTGTATGAAATTGAAGCCCCAGTACACATGGTTCATGTTGTTCTGGATATCACTGTCTGCTCATTGGTACATGTGTGCTCAAAAGCATGTTCCCTGTTCTGTTGCAGACAAGCAGAATGATGTGGAAATACCATCTCCCACCCAGAAGGATAGAGAGAAGAAGAAAAAGCAGCAGCTCATGACCCAGATAAGCGGAGTGAAGAAACTGATGCATAGCTCAAGCCTGAACAACACAAGCATCTCACGCTTCGGAGTCAACACGGAAAATGAAGATCATCTAGCCAAGGTGTGCATGAGATGAGCACGTGTGCATGCAGCTCCCCACTGCTCTCTCTCTCTCTCTCTCTCTCTCTCTCTCTCACACACACACACACATACACACACACATACACTCATGCCCACTTCATTCACCATTTAGAAAAGAGGAATCGCATATGTTTAACAGTTGAGTTTTAGGGAGAGGAAGTTGCTGTAGCCTCTTGGTCCATTGTGGGAGCACCTACCTGAAGTCCTTCTGTACTGAAAGCCGGTTCCTTTTTCCTGAGTATAGGCTCAGTAATGCAGGGTTCCTTGTGGATACAGCATCCTGCTGTGGGAGACACAAAAAGTCCAAGGGAAAGCTGGTGGGCTGGGCTGCATTGTCCCAGAGGACAGTGGGAAAAAGGATGTCAGGCACAAGCAGGGATGTCTGCCATGATTGACAGGGCTAAGGATAACATGAGGAGCAGTGATAGTGCTGACCCATACACAAAAGCACAGTCAGGGGGGAAGGGCCAGAAAATGTCCATTCCTTCTGTTGGAGGCTACACAGGTACTGCTAGTGTCCTTGCTAGCCTGGTCAAAAGGTAAAGCAAGTGTTCCTCTGAACAAAACTTCTTCCATGAGACCTGAAAGCTACCATTAGAGAAAAATTAATTAAACATCAGGTCAGTCCCATAGGCTGTTATTCAAAATAAAATAAATTACTCCCCCAAGCAGATAATTTTAGGAATACTCCCACAGTAAAGGTCTGAACAATATTTATTACAGGTCTGTGTGTGGTCCATTCCCCCTAAGATATAACCCATACCAGGCAGTTAATGCTAAGTCAGGAGTGAGCTCTACACACTCTGAGTCTCCCTGACGTGACTTCAGGGATAATGAGCAAAGGGTGGACACAGTTATGCAGTTGTTGCTGATGGGCCTTCGAGGAGCAAGGGGACAGACAGAGGGCTGGGACCAGCAGCCTGGGCTCATTTGAGATGACTTTGAAAGGAGCATCAGTTGAACACTCATGTTTGGCAAGTATGGGCCAACAACTAGTTTATAAATATAAACCCACTTGGGTATTTCTTCACAAAAGACTGTGCAGAAACCTGCAGTTACCTCATAGAAGATACCCAACCCACCATTCCGACTCTTATGCAACCAGACACTCTAAACAGATGCATGAAAAGACTCAACCACCAATTTCCCCCCACATCTCTCAAAATATTTTAAATAATTAAAAAAAATAAAACTGCTATTTTTAAATCCCTCTCATTTTGATTGCAGGAGCTGGAAGACCTGAACAAATGGGGCCTTAACATTTTCAACGTGGCTGGGTACTCACACAATCGACCCCTCACGTGCATCATGTACGCTATATTCCAGGTGAGGAAGGCGGGGCAAACACTGGTAATCCAGGAGCACAGCTCTTTATATTTTACATCCCAGGTTATTTTTATAACAGCTCCCCCTCCCATTTTTTGGACATCCACTTATTCATGCCCTTATCCATTTTACTCCGTAGGAAAGAGACCTTCTAAAGACCTTCAAAATCTCCTCCGACACCTTTGTAACCTACATGATGACTTTGGAGGACCATTACCATTCTGATGTGGCCTATCACAACAGCCTGCATGCTGCTGATGTAGCCCAGTCAACGCACGTTCTCCTTTCTACGCCAGCATTGGATGTGAGTAGTTACTATCTGTTTTGTAAACCTACCCATCCCATTTTTAAAAGTACCATAAATGTGCAGTATATTTATAAAAATGATTATTTGAATGACCCTGAGTACTGGAACTCTTTTTTTTTTTTTGATAGTATGGCATTTACCAGTTTGGGTTGGTTATAAAAATAGGTTAGCACATCTACTTTCTCCATTTTTCAGTATCAATGTAATGTTCTATGTTCCATCTTTTCCAACTGAAGATTATTTAATTATCAGATGAGGACTTGGACCCATGATTTATTTTCATCATATTCCTAGTAAGGGATGCAGTGCACCTCAAAGCATCTTCTTTAGTGTCTGTCATACAGTACGCATGCATGTATGTACTCATCTGAATTGCCCAATATGTACTCATCCCAGCCCCAAGGAGGATAAAATATATACGTGATCTGAAATGTTCTGTGTAGTCTCTGTTTTGGTTAAACTCTGGCCATCAAGAGACTCATTTTCCTAGGAATTCAAAGTAGTAACTGAGAATCAAGAGCAGATGGAAGCCAAACAAGAGAAATTGCTCCCCATACCCACACTGTGGAGATGTCTATGACTCTTCCCTTTATAAATCATGGTTTCTCGTGGGCTACTATAATTGATAATATTCCTAGCCATGCTGCCTCTGGGCAGACGACCATAGGGAATAACCAGGTACTTCCAAACTGTAGTGCCTGCTGAAAGAAAGGACCAGCCAAGTCTTGGCCAGCCAGTTTGGTAGACTCAGTTTGGGAGGTAGAGAAAGACTAAACTCTTTGCTTGACTTCCATATGATCTAAAAAAAGAGATCTAAGACAGCGCGCTAAAGTGAGATGAAACTAGGAGTGTATAATCCTCCTAAAGGGGGGAGGGTATTACTTTTACACTCATGAAGTAGGGTAGCACTATTTCCCTACTTATAGATAACTATTGTTTGGCTATAAATTAGCAATGAGTGTTGCAGACTTAGAAAAAGGAGTATGGAATTCTTGATGTGCAGTAGGATTGGTCTGTGGAGGAGAGGCAGAAAGAGGGCCAGCATTTGAATGAACAGAAGAGAGAGGCTTAAGAACCAGCAGGATTGCATGCCAAAAAAGAACTAGGTTCAAATTGCATGGGAGAGGAGGACAAAGAGGCTGTCATGGCAGTGTGAAGGAGTGAAGGGTGTGACACTGGACTTCATTTCCTAGAAATTGCTTGGATGCTTGCCTGCAGTAAAATTGCAGAGGATATGTGGATGGATTACTGATTGCAAGATGCCCTGTGAACTCACTATAAAATAAACTTTGGCAACTATTTTATCACTTGTCTTCCAAAGCTGGAGTTCAGCCTCTTCCATCCCTGGTTACTTAGTTATCTGTGAAGGTTGTTATCTGCCACCTTCCCAGAGCCAGGGTGACTTGCTTCTCTGAGTGATAACACAATCACCATACTGCCATAAATCCAAGACACCAACTACAGACATACACACATACCATCAAAATTGCTCTAATGACTTACCAAACCACAGCCTCTATGAGACCAAGATGGGATGAGCTCCAGCCATCATCCTTCTCACATCAGAGGTTACAGGGTGATAAACAGAGTCTTATCCTTAATTAAATCAACATCCTGAACTGCTGCATAAATCTGCAGTACCTCTCCCCACAAGAGTGAAATGTGGTCCTTGAAGCAGAGGAAACTGATTGAAGAGGGAGACAGGGACATTGGCCCTGGAGCTAATGGGCTCTTTTGTCCCCACAGGCTGTCTTCACAGACCTGGAAATCCTGGCTGCCATTTTTGCAGCTGCCATCCACGATGTTGATCATCCCGGAGTCTCCAACCAGTTTCTCATCAACACAAGTGAGTCCACCAATTCACAGTCATTCCAGACCTTTCTGTGATTCACTGCAGCTCTTTTTCCTCCTAATGTTTTCATTACGGGTAATAACAAGGGCAATAATGAGGTAATCCTTCCATCCCATGAAAATTGCCCAGGCCTTTCCTGGATACTGTGTCTAGCTTGTCAACACAGTGCTAGAGGTGCATGGAGAAAGGGTCAGGGGCAAGCTATTAAAAAAAAGCTCAAAAGTGTAGAAAAATGGAAAGAAAGAACAACAGATTTGGAGTTGCCCACCAAAGATAAGAAAACTTGGGGACTGTGACTCTCAGTCTTCTTTGAGGTTAACACACACACAACATAGTAAGTCATTACAGTCCCTCTGTTTTGGAAGACAGGCAGAGATGCTGGGCTTGATTGTGACAGCCTTCATATAGAAGCAACATTCCCTGAAGGAGGAGGAGGAGTCATTAAAAGGTCCACACATTCTTGTCCATCTACACTGCCTTGACGTCAGACTAGCGTGCAGCCAAGGGAAGAGCCTCGCTTGAGCAGCCTCAGGATCTATAGCTATCCCCAGGACTTTATCATGCTCAAAGCATCTGATTTCCATGCTATTGAAAGCTCATTGTCTCAGTTAATGCTCCATATATACGTGCTGAAAGATTAAACACATTTTCTTTTGATGGTGCTGGTTATCCCTTTATGATCATGATTGGTATCTAGTGCTGGCAGTTTTATAAAAGTGCTATCTGACCTTCTGTTGTCCATTTTTGTCTTTATGTTCAAAGTATCTGAGTATCCCAAGCTAGGGGTCATATTGTTTTTCCTTTTCATTTTTAATATCTTATTCTTCTATTGGAAAATATCAACCACAAACTTTGGATACCTGTTTCTTTGCATGGATTAATTTAGTTGGTTTAGCATGTTGATCATTTGTTTCACAAGAGAAAAATAGCTACCTACAGTACTGAGACATATAGAGCATGTAAATCTATGCCTTTGACTACAAGGTTAGCAGAGCAAGGGGATTTAAATGACTTCAGAGAAAGCTATGGTCTCTGAGGGAGAGACGACTAGTGTGCACTAAGAATGTACTGCATCACTCGGCTATTATTCTTGCTTAAGATAAAGCATGATTTAATGAATTTGATGACAGGATTCCTGTGTATGGTCAAAATAGAGAAAGAGCAGAACTCAAGTTGTAGTTTGGGTCCCTAAGCATTGGAGCTTCTGATACAGAAACTCAAAAGACAGAAAATTCAATATTAACGTTGTTGAGAAAAATATTCATGCTTAGCTGTCATATTCATACATCCAAAAGCTATATTATTGGGGTAAAATAAGATTTTATGTCGACACATTATCGTTTCTGAAAATCCAAGCTCACAATTGTTGGAGGTTGGGAGTATATATGAAAGTGAGCATAGTTTGAAAATCTTAATACATTTGACAATGCTTCAAAGCATTTTTTTTATCTTATTTCTTTTCAAAATGCAACATTCATGAAGACTTAAAGGAAATTGTAAGCTGAAATGAAAACATAGTTTATCTGATGTCAAATTATTCATCACATATGAAAGAGAAAAAAGTCCTTTGGGGAGGAATTTTTAGAAAGAGAAAACTCATGTAATCATATCTCCTAGAATCGCTTTTTGCTCTGCTTTTCTAGTCTGTAATGACCTATGGATGATAGCTCTTGAAACAATTTAAAAAGAGATAGATCTAATTTCACATTGAAGTAACAGCAGTGTTTGGCTTCTACAATTTTATTGCATTTTTATTTTTGTCATTTTTCCTTATTAGATTCGGAACTCGCTTTGATGTATAACGACGAGTCTGTGCTGGAGAACCACCACCTCGCTGTGGGATTCAAACTGCTACAGGAGGAACATTGCGACATCTTCCAGAATCTTAGCAAGAAGCAACGCCAGACACTCAGGAAAATGGTCATTGACATGGTAAGATGCTAGCCCACATTTATCACTTACATTTGCCATTTTCCCTCAGAGACTGACTTGATTAAGTGTCCTAATTCTGTCTCTACCCCAGGTGTTAGCAACGGACATGTCTAAACATATGAGCCTGCTGGCAGACCTCAAAACGATGGTAGAAACTAAGAAAGTGACAAGCTCGGGTGTTCTCCTTCTGGACAACTATACTGACCGGATACAGGTACCTAATGTTTAACATGAAACGAAAACAGACAGTGGCAAACAGCATCTAGAAAAAAGAGGATAGAAATTTGGTTAGCTGGATGACCTAGGATAGTACTATACCTTTGGCATCCTTTTAAAGTAAGTTAAGAAAATAGAGTTTCACTCTTCATTGAATTGTTTAGTTCTAAAAGTGAGTTGCAATGCCTGTTTGTTATAGGACGTATGTGACTATTGGTCCCCAAAACTCACATCTGAATATAAATTCCACCAACTGGAAGTTCGTTAGGTCTGTTTTGGCTAAACAAATTGTCATCAGCTGGTCTTTTTCCACACATGGAAAATCTCGAAGTAATTACTTTGGGTCATTCTTTGCATTCTTTCCAAACAGAGGAAAGAAATGTTAGCAGAATTTGGCTCCTAATACCCCTTCCAGTTTTTAAACTTAAAAACTGTCAGTTTAGGAAAATATACATGCTTCTTTTGGGGGTTCTAATGGTAAATAACCAACCCTGGCCAGCACCATTGAAATACTGCTCTTTAGATGGGTGGATTGTAATTATATTTGACTGAAATGTTCTTGGTACAGAGTGTACTAGGGTGAGAGGGATAAGATGTTCTGGTGGTATTTATACTTAGTTTTATGGGATTTTCCACAACTTGATCATTTCAGGTCCTTCGTAACATGGTACACTGTGCAGACCTAAGCAACCCCACCAAGTCCTTGGAATTGTATCGGCAATGGACTGATCGCATCATGGAGGAGTTTTTCCAACAGGGAGACAAAGAACGGGAGAGAGGAATGGAGATTAGCCCAATGTGTGATAAACATACAGCTTCCGTGGAAAAATCCCAGGTATTTTTTTTCAATGTTTTTATGAGTTGTACCAATGGTACAACTGGAGAGTTCTAGCTAAATCCTTTCTTTTAGCTAGTGTGTGTGTGTGTGTGTGTGTGTGTGTGTGTGTGTGTGTGTGTTAAAAATTACAACTACACATTTAATTCCACTATGCTCCTCATTTGTCTTCTCCATGCATGGTCTCACGGGTGGGGGATTAAGCAAAGTTTACAATTGTCTATGACCTGTTCCGAGCCAGTGGACACTCCATCCCACTGCCTAGGTTTCTCCTAGTCCCCTCCTAGGGGTTTAGCTCCTCATCTGTGCTCTCCCTTCTGTAGCTCTCTCCTTAGACAAACACAGTGTCACCATTACCAAAGATGATAAAAACAAAACAACAACAACAACAACAAACGTCTTGGCAGTGAAACGGAAAGTATCTTCCCAGTGTAAGGCACAGAAAAATAAAAAATAAAAAACAACTGTCCTTTTGGTCCATTTTGTGAACTCCTTAGTGACCCAGGTGCCCTCTCCATCATGTGGAGACCTCTTTCCAAGTACCATTTGTCACCATGCATACTGCTGCTTCCTTCATGGGCTCTGTTAAACTTTGTATGCTCAACCGGGCAAGAAGACTTTCTCACTACAAGTTCTTAGGATTTGGGGAATTTTCTCATCCCAGAACCCAAGGAATACAAAGCTAGCAATGACCTTTCATGAAAGTCGGAAGCATTTCTTACTGAAAGTAAAGCAAACAAAGAGAGGAAACGCCTGCACTATATTCTGTTACTCACGTTCGCTCATTGCTGTGAGTCTGTTTCTAGGCCCTGGAAAACACTTTGAAAATGGCCTCTAAAAATCCATTAAACCATACGTAAAGAGATAAGATAGAAAAAGGAGTGGGTAGGAGCAAAGTAATATCTGAATCATCCAGCCAAATTCTTGTAATCAAAGCAGATCAGAGCTGTCCTGACTTTATGATCTTGCTCATTAAGTTAGGAAAGAACCATTAAATGGTATACAATACACACAATCATACACACGCATGCATTCACACCCCACCACACACATAGACTCACATGCACATACCCATGTACACACACACACATACACATGGGGTGGGTGGGGGGCAGAGCCTACATATGAGCGAAGTTCTTATATATACAATCTGAATATATTAAATGACTGGCCACGTGCCATGGTATCACACAGTCATGATAGAGGAAGGTTTCCGACAGAGTGAAAAGGTAGCAACAACACAATGTCCCAAAGAGACTCTAGCTCATCTCCCTCTTGATCCCAAACTCAGCATCTCTGCAGCCCCACCCCCACCATGACAGGGGAATTCCATTCCCCCATGCAATGGTGCCTATTCTCTCTCTACCTGCCCCAAGTGCCAATGTTTCCTGTTTGTCTGAGAGGGAGGTCAGTTTCAGGTCGCTCAGCTAGCTCCTGCAGGATGTATAGCTCCCGCATAAAGCCCAGCAAAGCCCCAGCCTTGGATTTTCTGCTCTTGCACACAGGCAAAAGGAACTGCTTAATTGTTTTTATTTTCCTTCTTGCTACGGATGGAAATGCCTGTGTGCACTGTGGATCCTAAACAATAGCAGCCATACCCCACAGAGGAGGTATCTGCTTGTTTAGGGTTTGAATTGTTTTCAAGTATTTTGTTATTACTATTATTGTTGTTGTTGTTTTGTGTGAAATAGTCCTTTGCCAAGGCTTAAGAAGTTCCAGAAGAGTGGAAGGAAGGTTGGCTTCTGTCATTTGGGGGCAGAGGAATATTTTAGAGTTATCAGGGAGAGAATGTTGATTCAGAACACTTCAGATTTAGGGCTTTCTTCAGAAAATGACTCAGAGAGTCCAGTAGTGACAAAGTCATTCCAAGTTGCATCCAGACTTAGCTGGCAGACATGAAAGGAAAAACAGTATGTCACGGGGAGACAAATACAGGCCTTGGAATCAGACAAGTGGAGACTAGGTTCCACATTAACCACTTATGAGCTACATGACCTCTGGACCATGTTTAGTCTCTGAGACTCTCAGTGTCCTCCTTTGTAAACAGCAGGCAACAATACATTGCGAGATTGAGGGACGTTTGCCCATATTGTATGTAGAACAGGACCTAAGATATAGCAAATGCTCAAATAAACGAATCTCTTACTATTGGTTCCCTTAGGTTAGTCTTGACCCAGAAACCACGACAATGTGCTAGGTTCTCAAAGGCCCATGCAGTAAAGGATGTGTGGTCCTCTTTTCCTCCAGGTTGGTTTCATTGACTACATTGTCCATCCCCTGTGGGAGACCTGGGCAGACCTGGTTCAGCCGGATGCTCAAGACATTCTGGACACACTAGAAGACAACAGGAACTGGTACCAGAGTATGATTCCCCAGAGCCCCTCCCCACCCCTGGACGAGAGGAGCAGAGACTGCCAGGGTCTTATGGAGAAATTTCAATTTGAACTGACCCTTGAAGAAGAGGATTCTGAAGGACCAGAAAAGGAAGGAGAAGGCCACAGCTACTTCGGTAGCACAAAGACACTTTGTGTGATCGATCCCGAGAGCAGGGATTCCCTGGAAGAGACTGACATTGACATTGCAACAGAAGACAAGTCCCCAATCGACACATAATCTCCTTGTATGTGGAGATGAACATCCCACCTTTGACAAGCATGCCAGCCGAGTGGTAGGGCCTGCCTACCATGGCCAAGGCCTGCCCAGGACAAAGGCCTCCTTGGCCTTTTCCAGTTACTTGAGTTTGGAGCCAGAATGCGAGGCCGTGAAGCAAATAGCCCTTCCGTGCTGCCTTGCCTTGCCCGCAAGCTTGGCGGAGCCCCGCAGCTGTATGTGGTAGTGAGGCCAGTTCCCATCACAGCAAAATGGCTTGAAAGCAGAGGCCACCAAGCTGAGAGAATGCTCTGCACTAGGTGTTGGGAGGCCGTCCCAACAGGCGACTGAACTTACTAACAACTTCATTTCTAAATCTCACCCACCCCGTTGTCTGCCAACCTGTGTGCCTTTTTTGTATAACGTTTTCGTGTCTTTGAAATGCCTGTTGACTATCTAGAGTTTAGTACCAACCTCTGCACAGACACGTGTTTAAATTTGACACAAACAGTTTTTGAGTCTTTCTGGAAAAACAAAAACAGAAGGAAAGAAAACAGTCTCCCTTCTTCCTTGGGCAATATCTTTGGCTCTCCTCCAGTTAACTTTGGCAAACAGACAGGACAGATGCACTTCTAAGCACACGCCACTTCTTCTTTCTCTTTGTCCACTCGGACTCCACAGTGGTCCCTGCAACTTCGATGTTTGCCTGCCTGGAGTAATTTTCCCCTGTGAAATTTCTCTGCTTTGCTGTAAACCGATGGAGAAGGCTGAACAAACCAAGGAGCCCCGGGGGAAGCTGTGGTGTTTGCTATCCGTCTAGGTAGTGCCCAGTCACATAGGCCATGTGTGCTGCTGTGCCCCAGCCTCCATGCCTCTGTGACTTGCACATCTCCTGCTGTCCCTTCTCTCCCACCGCTCGTCACTCGAGTATACGACTTTCAACTTACTGCTGCCGTCTTCGTCTCGCACTGCCTTCCTGCACTAACACTCCTCCCTACTCCTGTTTATAACCGTGTATTTATTACATCGTGTACATATTGTAATGTTTTGTAAGTTATTAATTTATATATCTAACATTGCCTGCCAATGGTGGTGTTAAATTTGTGTAGAAAACTCTGCCTAAGAGTTGCAACCTTTTCTTGTAATGTTTTGTATTGTGTATTATATAATCCAAACATTGCTTAAGAGGAACATGAAGCCCCAGTTAGCAACGAGGACAGGAATGGCCATTGTTCCAAGGGTCTGCCCTTTCCTCGTCTGAGTCCCTAATTCTGCCCAACCCTTTGATGAGCTGGTTTTGCAAACAGGATTCTCACATTCGATACTAAATGGTTTATACTGAGGTTTATTTTGTACAGTTTGATAGGGGCTAGGAGCACTGGGATGCAGTTTTTACCCATGTTCTATCCGAGTCTCTGTACGCACGAGTTGGGTTGTCCCTGGGCTCTGCTCTAACTGTGGCTTTGGTTCTAAAAACACAACACTACATTTGCTCACAGATGATACTGAGGGTTCCCAGACTACTGACTTGGAAGAGCTAGCCTCCACACTGCTCACAGGCAGGGGGGACGCGTTCAAATTCATCATGAAAGGAAACAATATGACAATGTGAATTTTTATCGTAGAATGTGAAGTGATGTCGTAAAGTATACAAATGTGAAGCTTCTGATAACACTTGTTAGGCCTCTTCCTGGTGTCAGTTTCAGTTTGTAAACTATGTGTCATGCTTCAGTTCAGCCTCGTGACATCAGTTAAAGAAAATGGCACACACGTGCATGACCAATGGGTTCGTATGTCTGTAACACTGCGTTGCTCCAGGTAGACATTATATTGTTTTCAAAAGTTTCTCACAATGTGTGTTATAATATTATTACTATTATATATTGTGTTCAGATGCATTCTTAAGAGACTTTTATATGAGCTGAATAAACAAAGCATGAATAGACTAGACTGTAGGCCCATTCATTGCGCGGCCAGTTCTAACACATTAAAGCAGGCTTTCTTCTTCTTCCTCTTCTTGACTTCACCAAAAAGCAAACCACTTTGCTCATCGAAATCACGACTGAAGTGTCAGATTCTCCGTGTCCAAAATGTCCTGAGGCTCAAATGTAACATTTTCTTCTCAGTCGATGTTCAGGAAGGAGGGTGGCGGAGGCTAACAAACAGAACCACTTTGTTCATTTTGAACCATTTCCTTCTCCCTCTTTAGAATTCTGGAGAATTTAGTACGTTAGGTAAATAAAGCCATCCTCTGCTGGGCTCGGTCTGCTGGGACAATGACTCACAATCATGGCACATTAGTTTACTGCAAAGAAGCCTGTTGATGCATTGACACAAGGGAAATCTGGGGTGATTCCAAAAGAGCCACCTTAGACCATAGACCTCAGAACACACAGAGATGCTCACAGCCACCCCAGTCGTCTGTCTAGGTTACATTGTTCTGGAAAGAAATCTTTAAATGTTATGAAGTCTTAAAGTCATCATTTAGAAATAAGTCATCATGAGTGTGTGTGTCTGTGTGTGCAGGTGTGTGTATGTGTTTCTATGTATATATATATATATATATAT
>NC_022016.1:70064781-70103298 GCF_000317375.1 Microtus ochrogaster
ATATATATGTATGCATGTGTGTGCATATGTGTGTATGAGTGATTTGTGTATATATATGTGTATGTATGTTTGTGTCTGTGTGGGTTGTGTGTGTGTGTCTGTGTGCATATGCATGTATACACGTGTGTATGCACATGTATGTATGAGTGTGTGTATGTGTGTGAGTGTGTTTGTATCTGTGTTTACACATGTGTGTGCCCCTGTGTGTGTATGCATGTGTGTGCATATGCATGAGTGTGCACATGTGCGTGTGCGTATGCATGTGTGTGCACACGTGCGCATATGCATGTATGTGCACATACATGTGTGTGTACCTGTGTGTGCGTATGCATGTGTGTGACATGTGTGTGTGCACCTGTGTGTCTGCATATGCATGTGTGTGGACATGTGTGTGTGTAGACGTGACACAGAATGGGTGGGCGGTTTTTACTAACTTAGCCACAGAGAAGTGGCCTGTGTTCCAGTAAAGCACCTGCTTTGGGAGAATTCCCTCAGTAAGAGGAAATTACTGACTTTCTTTAGAAACTCAAAAGCTGGCCTGTGGTTTCTAGCCAGGCCTTCTCCACCACCTGATTTTTGACCAGACATTTCCATCTGACACAATGACAAAGGTGAATTGGTTACAAGAGTTTATATACAAATTGTAACTGATAGCTATAGTTATAAACACTGTCTACTCTGTTCTCTACGGAGGGCATCCTTAGCACAGAAAATGTACATGTTCGTAATCCCGTTCGGGTTCTGTTCTCCTTGAGACTCCTTTACTGGAGGCCTACACATCACCCTCTTTTAATTCTCCCCAGGAGGCAGTAATGGTGGAATAGTGCAGGGAGCCATTGCCTCAGGCCCTAAGCCATGTTGGCCTCGGGCCATCAGTGTTCATTGTGAACCCTCCGCGGTGCACTAGGGATGATGACTTTTCTGCAGTAATTTTAGCTGTGTCCTACTTCTATTTTCCCACTGACTTCTCATTAATTTCTCCTTGTTTTAAAATGTATTTATTTATATTTTATGTGTCCCGGTAGTTTGTCTCCACATATGTCTGTACACTAGATACATATCTGGTACCCAGAGAGCCAGAAGAAGGCAAGCATCAGATACTCTGGGACAGGAGTTACAGACACTTGTGAGTCATCATGTTGGGTGCTGAGAACTGGACTCAGGCCTTCTCGAAGAGCCGCCAATGCTCTCAATAGTAGAGCCATCTCTCCAGCCCCACACCTAACTTGGCCAGCTGGGACGCCACAGTCTCATTAATGTCCTACACAGAAATTTCAAGAACGACAGGCCAGAATTTAGCTGTCTAAACCAACAGTAACTTTTGAGGGCAAGAACCGCATTGGGTGTCTTCTCTGTTCTAATGTTCCTGGCATCATACATTTGTTGAGTGACTCTAGCTAGGGACGACTGTAAGACTCTAGTTAGCAGGCGGCCGTGAGGAATGTTCACTCTGGGAGCTCCCTCCAGCTCCCAATTTCCCTTGGGTACAATGACCTTTCTTTTCAGATCCATTTCCTCACTCAAACCTGAACACTTGGAAGAATAGGAGTGCTCAGAGATGGTTATTGAACCAATTTCACAGTAGAGAAAGCTCTTATTGAAATAGCTCTTGAAGTATATCCATCTCCTTGGATTTCTTGGGCGTAAAGAATGCAGGACACTGAGGAAAGTGGGATTTGAAAATCTTGTCTATCTATGTCCTTTTCTTTGATCCTCCCTAACCATGGGCGTATGTGTACTATTATTTCTGACTCTTAATTGTCTCATCATTAAATTAAACTAATAGACAGCTGCAGGTAGAGTCAGGTAGAAGATTACATACAATGGGTGATCAACAAAACCTTTTTATCTCGTTATATTACCTACCCATATATGAAGGGATAAATATTAAAATACGTTTGAAATATCACCTTTGACTTTGAAAAGCACAAGTCAAAACAACATTTTAGTTAACTTGGGGAGAAGTCATGAACTCAAATGTCAGGTAACATAGCCTTTCTGCATGTGTTTCCTGGTTTCAAGAGGACAGATGCCTTCATAGATACTGATAGGCTCATGGAATTGGGAGGGTATGGAAATCATAATACCTGTCTCATCCAAAAACATGCCTTATCAAAAGCATCCAGTGGTAAAGAACTGAGCACCATTCTTTCCCAATATCTCACATACAGGTGTCTATGATAGAAGCAATTGCCGTCCTATAGCACCTTCACTGACCTCTTCCTTCCCATCTGCACCCAAATAATGCATGTGTCCTAGCTTAATTTCTATTCCTGTGATAAAAAAACACTTTGACAAAGACAGCGTAGGGGAGAAAGGGTTTAATTGGCTCAAAATACCAGGTTACAGTCCGTCACCGTGGGTAAATTAAGGCAGCCAAAACTTGAAACAGCTAGTTGTAACCACAGTCAAGAGCAAAGAGAACATGAATACATGCCTGTTTGCATCCCATTTACTCTTCCCTTTTTCATACAGTCCAGGGTTCAAACCATGGGACTGGTACCACCACTTTTAGACTGGGTCTTCCAACATCAGTGAACATAATCACAGACCATTCCTCACAGACATACCAACAGGCCAACCTGATCTAGACAGGCCGACCTGCTCTAGACAATCCCTCAATGAGTCTCTCTTCCCAGGTGACTCTACATCGAGGTGTCAAGTTGGTAATTAAAAATAACCATCCCAGCACGAAATTCCTATCCTAATTCCCTGTTCAACTTGGAAATAAGACTTTCAATGTTCCCCTAAGTTACCAGAAACTGCTATAGGACCCCAGGGTCTCAGTTTCCTCTTCAGTATACCAGAGTTAATAATAATAATGTTCTTATCTTGTGATTATCAAGAAAATCAAAGGATAGAATAATGTTTGAGCTACAGTGTGTATGAATGAATGCGAATTTCACGTAAGGAGAGGTAGCATGTTTTCCAAGCTGTAGATTCTGCAGCCATGTTTCATGTGATTTGCTTTGACAATTCTGATCACTTCATGCTGAACTTACCCATACTGACAGGAGCAGAGTCACGGAGCCAAGAGTGTATCTCGTTTATCGAAGAATAGTGTGACTCTTGCCCGTCTTTGTTGCTAGCACTGCCGCACAGCTGAGGTAGTCTTCATTTGGGGGCCCTCATTGACTCTCCTAGATGATTGACAGGTGCACACAGGCCAGCAAAGCTTTCCACAACTTTTCCCACGAACTAAATCTTTTCCATCCTTGTACAATCGAGTTTCTGAAACTTGTTGCAAAATTTATACTTCCCTGCTGTTTCATCCAAATATTCAGCATGCATTCCCACACAAGCACTATCTTTGTGAACTTAGGATGGGCCCTTACCTGGTGGGTCTTCAGTTTTCTTTTCTATAGAAGGGATTCATGCAATCTATAGATTATTTAGAATGATTAAGCAAAGATTCTGGCACATTCCAAGTGTGTAGCAAGTAAAACTAATATTAATACCCTATTCTCATGGCTAAATAAGATAACACATACAGAAAAAATATCTTCATATTACCAATTGTTATTAATTTTAGCTCAAGATTATCTTGGAGTGTGATTCTGTTAATTCAGGTGCCATGTCCTCCTTAGCATTCGTGAGCTTCATCTTTGATACTAAAGCACTGAATATCTTCATTTGCATTGTGAATAAAAGTGATCATCAGGACAAGAAAAGGAGTCGTTGTTACCACTGTCTTCCAGATCATCTCTGATCTCTTAAGCAGTGCTCTGTAGACAAGGGATTTGAATCAATTGCAAGTTGAGTGAGGTAACACCACATTTATGTAGACCTGGTTGACAGCATTACAAAAAAAATAAGTTCAAATTCTTTACTGAAATGAAGTCAGACCATCTCCAAAACATTCATTCCTTGCTGCTATCTACTAATCCTAACTGCCAGACAAGAGGTCATGTTGCAGGCAAACTTCTGTTCGTTGCTTCCCTCCCTGGCTACATGTTCATAATCTGTTCAGAATTTGCCGTGTGACTGATGTTATGTCTGGTAATCTTTAGCGCTTGACTTTGGAGAGTAAGATAACATTTGCCTATCTTACTTCTAGGGCTTATTATTTATATTGTGTTCTCTCTCGGGTCTCAAAGGTCCCAAAACATGATAATAATATAAAAATGAGCAAATCCTTTTCACATCCTGGGAAATCATGTGTCTAGAGAAATAGCATCACTTATATGACAGAAGGGCTCCTGAAACGCTTCTTGCTCTGTTAAGTTCATCGATCAGGTAAACACGGCTGTGTGTTCTCAGGAAGAGCAGGGACGGAGTACAGAAGGGCCTGTCTACTAATCCTCATGCATTTTCAGCAACTATCATCGAATATATCAGCAAACACACACTTAGTCTACAGAATCAGAAAGGGGGATGGGCTCCTTCATGCCCATCATGTAATACCATCACGTATATGGTATGATTCAATAATAATTGAGCAGAAGAATTCTTGTCTGTTAGGGTTCTTCTATCAGCCGAAATCAGTCAATATGCAGAATTCTCTTTTCTGAGTCCGGGTTCCTTTCTATAGTAGAGTCTTTTCATCTGCAGTCAAGTCTGGTAGACCAAAGAATGTTCTGTGGGTTTCCACATGATAAAGAAAGTAGGAGTGATATATTTATTTTTTTATGGCTGACTTTGGGAAAAGGTATTCTGGTTTGCATGGCCCACTCTGGCAAGAGGAATTCCAGTTTCTAAAGCTGCCTGGAATGGGAGGAGGTGTGCAGAGAACGAGGTGGTGAATTAAGCTCAGATACGAAGTTCAATTCTCAAGCCTTCATGTTGGAGTATGGTGTTCTGATCCCAAACAGGCCTGTAACATAGGAACTATGCTAAGACACACGTCTGTTCTACATCTCGTGCACTGAAAGATATGGGAAAACAGGTGTGTGAACAAAAAACTTCAGCAACAGTATAAGAAGTACAACGGTAAAGGGCCAGAGGAAAGCACCTAACTCTATAGAGACCAGGGAGCACTGTTCAGAGAGCATGCCTCATATTAGGTCCGGTTGAGCCCTCTCATAAGTGTAAGAAGGCTCAGAGACCCCAGAAGACCAGAGAGATGGCTCAGAAGTTTAGCACAATCATTGTCTTCTTATAGAGGACCCGGGTTCAATTCCCATACTCAAATGGTGACTCACAACCATCCTTGAGAATCTGATACCTTCTTCTGGCCTCATTGAAATATGCTCATTTCTACCCACGATAGAACCCTGATATCCTATAAGATAAACTCTCCAATTTCTGCTCCCACAAAAAGAGCTAGGTGTTCTACTATTGCGCTTCTCATGTACCTTTCTGTAGGATGTCTCATGTTACACAGAACCCCAGGGGACATCCTAGGAAGAGAGAGTACAGTGAGAAGAGGGGTAAGCACAGAACTAGTCTTAGAGTACCACGAGGACTTTGCGTCTTGAGGAGTCTACATAGCCTGGAACTCACTCTGTAGACCAGGTTGGCCTTGAACTCAGACATCTGCCTGCCTCTACCTCCCTTGTTCTGGGATTAAAGGTATGCTCCATCCCTGAAGGAAGAAATAATTTCAGAAGGAAATTGTCCACAATAGTATACCTGACTGAATAATAGAGGAATGGAAATCTCCACTGGATCCATGAGGAAATAAATCTCGGCGAGGACCCCTGGTGAAGTTAGAGCCTTTTCAGTCAGGGGACAGCCCAGCAGCTAGTTCTCAGTGAGCAGAGGGCCAAACAGACCTAAAAGGGAAGAGGCTCAGCACGGTGAAACAGAAGCCATGAAGATCTTGAGGTAGAGCCATGACTAGAGGAGGCAGCTTCAAATATAACAACTATTTAAGGGCCGGGCAGTGGTGGCGCATGCCTTTAATCCCAGCACTCAGGAGGCAGAAGCAGGCAGATCTCTGTAAGTTCGAGGCAAGCCTGGTCTACGAGAGCTAGTTCCAGCACAGGCTCCAAAAGTACCTAGAAACCCTGTCTCAAAAAAAAAAAAAAAGAACTATTTAAGTATGTTTTAATAAAAATGGACATTATCCTGCTACTACTAAAAGAAGAAAACCAAAAATCACAGTGAAACCCCAATAGATAATAACATGTTCCCAGAAGGGTGGAAGAGGAGTGTCACATAACACTAATGGAGAAAGCAACCTTAGAAGTCATTTTATAAGGAACAGAGATAGTCACATCGAGGGTGTGGCCTCTGGTAGGTTAATCACACTCCAGTGGATAGTCCCGCACCAAGGAGTACACGTGGTTAACATAACTGGATTGTGTGGGTAATTTTTTAAAAGAGGACATGAAGTTGAGAGGGCTAGAAAAGTAGGGTGGGGACCGGTATCTGGACGAGCCACGGGGAGGAGTGAGATGTGAATATAATAAAAATACTGTAGGACTTAAAGGGCCAAGGGAAAAAAAACACCCTACCCCAACTAGATCCAAGACCTGGGCGAAGAAAAAACACCCCACCCTGACTAGATCCAGACCTGGGCCAAGAAAAAAACACCCTGTCCCGACTAGATCTGAGACCTGGGCCAAGGAAAAAACACCATGCCCCTGACTTGACCCCAGGACCAGGGCTTGAAATCACACCAACCCCTGAGCTTGCTTCAGAGTCAGGCTACCCAATCCCGCCAGTCTCTGAGGCTCCTGAGCACAAAATCCCACCAATCTCTGAGCATAAAATCCTACCAATCTCTGAGCTTGCCCCAGAATCAGACCACAAAAATCTACCAATCCCAAGCCACCTGGAAAGCTCCTCCCCACCCACACACCCTAGTTCTTTGCTGTGTTCAGTTTGCTTTTGCTCCTCACCCTAAAGGCAGTCAGCCTCCTGGATTCTTCTGCCCCAATAAATCTCTCGAGTGAGGCTTGTTGTGCTGTGTGACATTTTTGCCAGAACAGAGCCCAGCTGTCACAGATCTCACCTAGTCAGAGTGGAGCAGAGCTATATAATGAAATTGGGAAACTCTCCCCTGCCAGATCAGAGTTGCTACATTTGCACTGGGGAAACCGTTCCGTGGAGCAGGGCTGTAAGCTGCTATGTTTGCAGTGATTTTGTGGTATTCTTGGCTCCTGACTGCCAGGATTCCTTTCTATCCAAGTTGCAATGCTTACAAATACAGAGTATGAAATTCTCAAAGAAGTAATTTAAATATTACATACATTTTTAGAGAAGTCATTTTTTTCCCCCAATATAACAGAAAAGGAGGGAGTGGCACAGGGGCACAGGTCTATGTGAAACTTTTTCCAAGGAGGAGACAGTACACACACACGCACACATACACACACACACTCACACACACACACACACACACACACTCCTCCCCACCAGCTTAAAAAGGCCACACACCAGCACAACAATTTTGCTAATATACAGTTAGACAAAACCATGAGTTTCTTGGAGACTTACAGGAGCACAGACAATAGGATCTTGAACAACTCAAAGACAGCTTCCTCACAGAAGAGGCCACCACAGCAGGAAGCTGCAAGCCTGGCGCTCTCTGCATGATTGGCAGGCGGATTGATAATCTATTCTCTAGGCAATTGTTTACTGGGTCTATAACCTGGGCGGGGGGCCTTGTGAATCTTGTTTGGACTTGAACTTGTGAGGTGTATTTTCTGAGACTCCTGAGCCTCCCTCTTCTTCCATGGGAGGAAACTGCTGTCCATCAAGGACTGAATGCATTTGTGGGTTCACTAGAAAGGACATGAAGGAGGGCGTTCCAACTGGTAGCTTTTGTGGTCCTTTAAAAAGGGAACGTTGGCTTTTTTTTTTTTTTTCAATCAACAGGGATACTTCCTAAAATCAACATATAATCTGTTAGAGAATGCTAAGATGAGCCACCATTGATTTGTTGAAGGAAAATGAATCTTTCAATGGTAATGAACTTGTATATCTGTAGACGATGCTTCTGTTCTTGATCACACTACCAGGGAGACGCCACCAATAGGCTTGACTGGACTCAGAACAAAGATAGTTTGGACTTTTCTTGTTGTCCCCAGATAGAATGTGGTGATTTCTTAGCCTAAGAAAGAGGCCTTTACTCTTGAAGCAGCTGGTGAGGGGGGAATTCCAGCATGATAAGGAGAGCTGGATGCTCGGGAGTTTCTGTCACTTTGAAGCGTTTCTCCTCATGAGATCATGACATTTACTCTCCACAAAGCTCTTTCTCTGTGATCCACAGAAGCCTTACTGCCAAGGCTTGGTCTATGTTGCCTCTCAGCTGTTAACCCAAGTTGCAAAACTCCTCTGTCTTTCCTTGTGTTTTCATTTAAATATATTGGGGGGAGTCCAACTTGTGGGAGATGGTGCTTAGGTTGATTATCACCAAGATATTTGAATATCCTCCCAGGCAGCTTTCAGCTTGCCCATCTATCTCCATTTGTTTTTAATTTTTCTTTTACTATGCTTATCAAAATGTGACCTTAACTTTAATTCAAGAGTCCCAAACTTTCATATTTACTATGAGAAATTGATTCTGCCTCTCCCAGTTTCTCTGTGAGTTTTAATCTCTAATATTTCAGAGACTATTGTCACGGAGTCCCGCGAGTTCTTACCATTATTCTTTGCCAAATCCTGGAGCACTGGAAGAGTCTATGAGTATTCATTCATAGGGATCATGAGTGTGAATATCATAGACTCTACAAATGCAAGGCATGAGCCTTAGCTCCAATGGCATCACCCACACCATCTCAAACACCATAAGCTCCTCCACCAGTACAGCAAAAGAAAGGAGGTCCAGCATGACTACAGATGGACCTGGGGAGTCAGTTCACTGAGCATCTGAGCAGAGGTTCTGCTTCAGCAACGCTCCCATCTTGGGCTACTGAACTATGGTCAGTCCCCAGTTGGTACAGTCATTTTATCCAAATCTGCCTGCTCTTTCGTCCTCAAACTCTCTCTTTGGCTGTAATTATATAGAATTGTGTTTCCCTTACTTAACTCCTCGACTGTTTAAAAAAATGCTTATTGAATAGACTTTCTGAGATCCGAGTTCCCCTGAATACTAAGCTTGATGGTGCATCTAACTAGTCTGTTGATCAGTTGGTCACTTAAAAATGGTTTACCAAGTATCTGATACCAGCCAAGTACCATTTAGATGGTCAGGATACAAAAGTGTGTGTGTGTGGATGTGTGTGTGTGTGTGTGTGTGTGTGTGTGAGAGAGAGAGAGAGAGAGAGAGAGAGACAGACAGACAGACAGACAGACAGACAGACAGACAGACAGAGAGACAGAGAGACAGAGATTATTGACAAATCAAACATCAATAGATTAAGTCATTGTCTTTTTTATTTCATTGTTAGCCATTTTCATTTTTCTCTTTGGGCAAGGACAGAGGCCTCTTTTGTGATAATGCTTCAGAACCTTATGTTTAATGCATTGTGACTTTTCCACAATGCCCTTTGATCCCCCATGATTCTGCCCTTCTGCTAAGGTCCCTGCTGTTGCTACTGTTGGCACACTGCACATTCTTTACTAATGGTCAAGTTTTACTATCAACTTGACTACTTTTAGAATTGCCTAGGACAGTGGTTCTCAACCTGTGGGTCACAACCTCTTTGGGGCTTGAACTACCATTTCAGGGAGTTGCCTAAGACCAAATGGAAAACACAGATATTTATTACACCACAACTCATAACAGTAGCAAAATTATAGTTATGAAGTAGCAGCAAAAATAATTTTATGGCCGGGAGTCACCCCAACATGAGGAACTGTGTCAAAAGGTCACAGGATTAGAAAGGTTGAGAACCACTGGCCTAGGAGCTGGAGGAGATTTGTGAGGGCCTTTCACAGATAATTTAGGGGGAAACACCTACCCTGAGCATGGGTGCTATGGGCTACAGTGCAGATAAGATGAACAGGGAAAGGGAAAATGCAGCCCAGAACCCAAATGTCTCTTTCTCTATCTCTTAGCTCTCCCTGATGCTCAGCTCTGTCACCTCAGTGGACTGAAAATCCTCTGCAATACTACACCAGAATAAATCTTTCTTCCCTCAGTTTCCCTGCCATGTATCTTAGTCATGGTGACAGCAAAATAACTAATACAACTTTGAAGAGCAAGGAGGGAGCTCTGGTTTGTAACTAAGACTACAGATGAGATTTTGAATGAAATCCTAGCAGTAAGTCCAGAACACGGGATGTGTGAACTGCTACCTTGGACTTCGGTTTCTAGTCATGGTAAAATAGTAACAGCTAGACTTACTGTCCTGCTGGAAAGTAAAGGAATGAAACTTGGCCAGCCATGCCTTTCCTAATACTAGACCTAAGTCAGTGAAGGAGGGTGACCCCTGAGACCCAGGCGGCAAGTGGCATGAGCCCCATGATTCTCCCAGTTCACTGTATCAAGAACTTCAAGAAACGGTACATAAAGAGTGCTAACCCAAGCAGAGCCCAGCTACTCGCTGAATTGAAGGGACAGAGATGAGGGAGTCAGGGAAGAGCCATGTGGCCAGAATTCTCACCTCTGAGGGAGCTGATCACAAAGAGAACTTCAGAAGACCCAGTGCTCTGAAGTCCACAACAGAATGGCAGTCACCACATTAGGTGTGAGAACACTCCTACAGGCAGAGTAAGAACGGCTACAGGAGTCAGGAAAGCAGGGCCCACACAGGGCTGGTACCAATGCCCACATTCACCAGCCAACAAAAAGGCATCAACATTGTGTAAAGAACACGGGCAAAGAAAGATCAGTGCTGGACTGTGCCTGTTGCAGGATACTTGATCACCCTGTGAACCTTGAGATTGCATTGTTTGCTGAAAAAAAAAACACCTGTTTCTAGTTGTTGTGTGGCTCGGCCCTAGAACACACCTTTAACCCAAGAGCTTCTGATTATTATAAACAGTATTAAATAAAGTCAACCTTAGGTCAAGAGACAGAGCAAGCAACCAGTTGACAAGACGTGAACAAGAAAAAAAAAAACAGAGAGTAAGAGGGAGTCAGGAGGACAGATAGAGATACACAGGAAGTAGAAGGGAGGGACACTGAGTTTGAAGGGTTTTAGTTTGAGAGAGTTTTGGGGGCGCATTGGCTGAAGAGGAAGGTCATTTGGTTGCTTTCTCTGCCTTTCTGAGCTTGCAGGCTTTTACCCCAGCATTTGGTTCCCTAGTCTTAACTGATAAAATCAAAAACGAACAATTGAGCTTTTGATAAAACAACATGCACCACTATAATACCACATAAAAAAATATCAAGAGCAAGATCTGGGCCTGGTGGTGGTAACGCATACCTTTAATCCCAGCACTCGGGAGGTAGAGGCAGTTGAATCTTTGTGAGTTCCAGGCCAACCTGATTTACAAGAGCTAGTTTCAGAAGAGGGACCAAAGCTACACAGAGTAACCCTATCTTGAAAAACCTAAATAAATAAGACTCAAGGATGGGAGTGTTCTCCAGTAACTTAACTATGTGACTAAGCAACTCTAAGGACATTTTTTGAAACCAAGTTGCTGGTACCAAAGACTAAAGCTTACAAAATAGTTACAATTGAGAAGTTACCAGCATGGGGAAAAAAGGATACAGCCAAAGAAAGGAGGAAAATCAAGGAAGCTAAATGGACCTGAACTGAGAAATGATAGACGGGGGAGAGAGGAGTGTATTGTACATGCTGCATTCCATGAATTGCGAATGGTAGAGATGGGGATGATGTTTTAAAAAATGGATCAAATAGAATTAATAGAAGATTACACACTGAAGGAGAGAAGATCAGTGATTTAAACTGAGTTACTTGATGCCTTGAGGCAACGACATGCCTGACAAACTCATCTTAATGAAGGAAGGGTTTGCCTTGGCTCACAGTTTCAGAGTCCTACCCATCATGATGCGGAAATGAAGATATTGGGGGCCCGCCATGACTGGTCACAGCTTCGGCTTGCCTTCTCATTTTCATTCAGTCTTGAACCTCAGCCCAAGAACAATGCCACTTCTAAGTTAGATGTCTCTCCACACCTCAGCAAACCTAACCTAGATCACCCCTCACAGGCAGGCCAGAAGCTAGCCTAATCTAGATAATCCCTTACAGGTAGGCCAGAGGCTTGCTTTCCAGGTGACTCTAGATCCCGTCAAATTGACCATCAATGCCAGTTACCATATTCCCAACAAAATTCAAAACAGAACACCAGAGAAAAGAAGTTTAAAAACAAACAAACAAAAAGAACAAACCAGCCATTTTGTGACCATTGTGTTCCAAGGTCTCACAAGGCATAGTCTTGACTCTGAAGACAGCTTTACTTCGCAACCTTCCTCAAGTCCAAGGAATAGAGCCAGGAAGACTCGATGCATTTCTATTACATAGCCCATACATTAGAATACTGTCAAAATAATGACAGAAATTTTCTCAACATGATGAAAACCATAAAACCACAAATTGGAGAGACTTGGTGAAACCAAACCGCAAGACATTTGGAGAAATATCCATAACATGCATCATAATCAAGTTGCTTAAAGCTAGCAATAAAGGGGGAGGTACCCAGAGAGCCAGAGGAAGGAAAACCTTGTGTTTACAGACAGCAGCAAAGATAAATATGTGAACAGTTTTGTTGTCAGAAATAATGAATGGAAGCAGGAAGACAATGGAACAATGTCTTTAATGTGCCGGGGAGGGGGGGAGAAGGCTGTCAAATAAGTGAAAACACTTTCCAAAACTGAATGGTTTTTAAACCCGGGAAAAGTTGTCAGTACACGTGTCTTAAGGACCCATGCTGTAGGAACTGTTCAAGAAAGCAAGCAAGAAAAAACCAGATGGGAACAGGAACCATCAAGGAATGAAGAAAGCCAAGCGTAGTGGTGACACCATTAAATGTGTACCTTTTTTTCTCATTTAAGAGATCTCTTTAAAAGGTCATTGGCTTTTTAAATGGGAACAAAAACAATATGGTTGGGAATCTATAGCATACGTTAAGGGAGAAGGATGAGTGTGTGGGAAGGAGAGCACACTGTTGTAAGGTTTTCCATTATGTGCGTGGAACGGACAGATATTCTCAAAGCAATGCCAGAAACAGCAGGGTCATCATTTGGACAGAAAACTTCCAGCACCCACTTAGCTTGACATTAACAGGTTCCTACTCTGTTTCATGTCTTCCCCTTTCTCTACTAGTATATTTTAAAGGACACAAATGGAGAGTTTATCATTTGGGGTTGTGTAGTCAAATAAGAAAGATAATACCTATTATTATTTACTAGAGTCGTCCTCTGACAGCCCATCTAAGTCTGCCACACACCCGCCCGAGCCCAGATGAGAATCCTGTGGTACAAGCGAAAATAGAGCCAAGTCACAAGGCCACAGATTTAGGCTTAGATTGCACATGGTATCTCTTTGGTTTTGGGGTTTGGTTTAGATTGATTTTGGTTTGGGGGGGGGGAATTTTTGTTTGCTATATGTTTGAAGTTAGAATAAACACGGCTGTGTTCCACATCTCAAAAAATTGGAAGCTTTTGATAATTTCTTTCAAAATATCATTTGGGTTCTGTTATAAAAAAATAGCTAAGTTTAATTCTTTTAACACATACATAATTAGAACCTGGAAACTTAACTTAGGAACCCTGTCTTTGACTTCAAGGAGCTTTGGTTAATTTGCCATCGTGGAACAAGCAGAAAGAAAGCAAAGTGTGCATTTTAACCCAGTGGGTAAAGTATCTGGCTAGAGGTACATAGGATATTTGGAAGTCACAAGGAAGAGGATTTGCTGTCTCCTTCAAAAACTACAAGGGACATAGGTGGCGTTCTGTATGAATCACACGCTGCTTATAAAATACTTCATAAATAGCAGATGAATTAACAGAGAGAGAGAGAGAGAGAGAGAGCCCATCAGAAACTCTTTCTTGCTTTTCTTCCCGCGTTTCTTCTTGAAGCACATCTTGACCTTTTGGAGCATCCGACATTTGCAGCACCGCCTCTTGAGACTGTATCAAGCGAATGAAAGCCTGCTGACATGCAAATCCGTGGCATACAGCGGCAGAAATGGATTCCTCCTAATGCTGGAAACCAGAATCCCAAGCTCCAGGTGTTGGTAGACCATGCTTTTCCTTCTAAGGTTCCAGACCAAAGACAGAAGGTTCATTCTTCTCTTACTCCTCATCTGCCACTTTCCTTCGTTTGTGGCTACATGTCTTCCTATAGCCTTCTCTTCCCTATTGTGTGTCCGTGACTTTTCCTCTTCTGCCTCTACTGAAGATGCTTGCCTCTGTATCTGGGGCTCATTCAGTTATCCAGAGTGATCTAATCTTGAGATCCTTAATCATATCCACAAAGGCTTTTCTTTTTCATTCACTCATTTACTTTACATCTGGACCACAGTTTCCCCTCCCTCCTCCCCCACTTCCCTTCCACTCCCCCCTTCAATCCATGACTCCTCTGTTTCTGTTCAGAAAGGGGCAGGCCTCCAAGGGGTATCAGCAAAGCCTGGAATATCAAGCTGCAGTGAGACTAAGCACCTCCCCTTGTATTTAGGCTTGGCATGGTGACCCAGTATGAGGAATAGGTTTCCAAGAGCCAGTCAAAGCATTAGGCACAGCCCCTGCTTCCATCATTAGGAGTTCCACAATTGCACCAAGAAACACACCTGTCACATATATGTAGAGGGCTTACGTTGGTCCCATGCAAGCTCCCTAGTTGTTGGTTCAGACTGTGAGTTCCTATGAACCAGGTTGGTTGTTTCTGTACAGTTTCTTGTGATATCCTTGACCTCTCTGACACCTATAATCCTTCTTCCTTCTCCTTAGCAGGATTATCCCAGCTTGACTTAATGTTCGACTGTGGGTTTCTGTATATGTTTTCATGAGTTACTGGAAGGCTCTCTGATGACACCAATTAGATCACAGGTTAGGCTGCATACTCACTATCGTGAGAAATCTTAGTTGGGGTTGTCCTTGTAGATTCATGGGAGCAAAGATCTCAACACAAATCCAGGTACGCTGAAGCTGATAGAAGAGAAAGTGGGGAATAGCTTTTAACACATTAGCACAGGAGCCAACATCCTGGAATAGAACACCAATAGCACAGACACTAAGATCGACGGTTTAAAAAAATTAGACCTCATGAAACTGACAAGCGACAGTAAGGCAAAGGACACTGTCAATAGGACAAGACGACAACAGCAAGATCCTCACTAACCCCACATCTGACTGAGGGATGATCTCAAAAGTACAGGAAGAACTCAAGAAACTAGACTTCAAAATACCAAATAGTTCAATTAAAAAATGGAGTACAGATCTAAACATAAACTTCTCAACAGAAGAATCTCAAATTGCAGAGAAACAAAGAAATGTTCAGCATCTTTAGCCATCAGGGAAATGTAAATCAAAACAACTCTGAGACTCCATCTTCCACCTGTCAGAATAACTAAGATAAAAACTCTGATGACAACCTCAGCTGAGAGAATGTGGAGCAGCAGGAACACTTCTCTATTGCTGGTGGAAGTGCAAACTCGTACAGTCACTTTGGAAACCAATGCGGTGATTTCTCAGAAAATTGGGAAACAATATACCTCAAGACCCAACCATAGTACTCCTGGGCATATGCCCAAAGTATGTGAACTCAAATGACAAAGACACTTGCTCAACTATGTTCATATGGTCATAGCCACTTTATTTGTAATAGCCAGAAACTGGAAACAACCTCGATGTCCTTCAACCAAAGAACGAATAAAGAAAATGTGGCACGTTTGCACAATCGAGTGTTACTCAGCTGTTAAAAACAATGACATCAGGAAATTCGCAGGCAAATGGATGGAACTAGACAAAAAAAAAAAAAGAAAAAAAAAAAGAAAAAAGAATCATCCTGAGTGAGGTAACTCAGACCCAGAAAGACAAACATGGTGTGTACTCACTCACAAGGGGATATTAACTGTAAAGTAAAGGCTAATCATGCTATAATTCATAGACACAGAGAGGCCAGGTAACAAGGATGGCCCCAGTAGGAGGTAGAGGGGCATGGATCTCTCTGAGAAGGGACCTTCTGGGTGCACTGGGGGCAGGTGAGGATAAGAGAGATCAGGTTGGGACTGGCTAGAGGGGGAGAGTACCGGAAGAGATGACTAGAAAGGGGGGCTTTTGAGGGACAGGTAGAAAACTGATACAAGGAAAACTCCCAAGTTAGCATTTACAGACTGTACAATCTAGGGCATGGGCATATTTTTGAAGCGGGGAGACAAAACTCAGCCTACAAGGAGGACATTTTTAACAACATCAGGAAAATACTGGGAAAAGCAAAGTCCTCTAGTATCAAATGCCAAAGTTAAGGGAGTACCCCCAAAATTAGCAATCAAGACAATATCTTAATACAATATTTTAATTCAAAATTAATGCAATAATGGTAAGCAATATCATTCATAGATAAAGAGGGAATTTACATTGCTGTCTCCCACCCCCTACTCCCCGGCTCCATATTGCTTTGAATTCCAGCCAAAGCTGAGCCACCAGCCCGCAGAAAAGATGACCTCATCCCAGTAGCAATTCTCCAGCGGCTTTCCAACAGGCTTCTCAGAAACGCTGCTCCAGGGAGCTGTACTCAAGGTTCCAAGCTCCTCTGAGCTGGGATTCTCCCTTCCAGTACAGGCTTACGTATCCTATGAATTGTGCAAATGCCTCCCGAGGAGCTAATTAAAATGGAAGTCATGCTGCCAAACTCAGGAAGTCTCCAAATGAGCACTGGAAGCTGCCAGAAAATGTTATTAGCATGCACACAGGCACGCACGCACACACACACACACACACACACACACACACACACTCACTCACTCACTCACTCCTAACTGGCTTGTAGGAACTAGAGGACTCTGAAAGACAGATTAATTTTGAAAGGAGAGCTGAAAAGTGAAATTTGCTGAGCCCCACTGCCTAGCACAGCCTGGGGCACGGGAAAGACACGAGACAGATGTGTGACACTAGACAGGCGTGTGAGTGATACCTGAGGATAGCTGGGGGTGACACAGGGGAAGGGGTGCAAATTGGGGACTGCACCAAGTACCAAGAAGCAAGAATTGTGATTTATATGGTGCTGGTGTATTACTGTGTGAAAGTGAACAAACAGGGCAGATCAGTAAAATTGAATATGTAAAATTCTGTATGCTGGACTATCACCGAGGAAGAATAATATAAAAACACTGTGCCTAGGAAAAACATGTAAGAAAGAATAGGAAGGAAAAAATCTGGAAATCAGGTAAAGAATTCTTAAAACAAAAAGTACAAAATATTCCAGATAATAAAGATTTTATATGCAATGGTATTCAGAAAAGAGGTGATATTTTAGGCTAAGAAACTGGACACATGAGATAGAATCAAAAGCTTATAGACTGAGCTCTCCATCCATAGATTTTAATGTGTGCACCATTTTTGGAAGGAAAGTTTGGCAAATTTGATCAATTTAGGGCTAAGAAATTTTTAGAGAAAATTCTCTGATATCATCTGTGTTATTCACATTTAACTTGGTTAAAAAGCCTAAGACAGAAGTGAATTATAAGGCATAGGATACATATTTTTCTAAATCTAAAAATAAAAAGAGTAGATGAAATGTCTCAGCAGGCAAATTCAAGTTCGACCCTCAGGATGGACATGGTGGAATGGATGAATTAGCTCCCAGAAGGCCCTCTGTTCTCCATACATGTTGTAGCATGCATACACACACACACACACACACACACACACACACACAAAGGATAATTTTTTAAATAAAGAGACTACAATGGAAAAAATCATCAATACTTGTCTCCATTTAATTCTTTTCATCAGGATTCACCATAAGTAACATTAAAGGACATATTAAATGCAAAAACATGCCGTGTATATAAAACATAAGTTATTCTTAGCCTTGCATAATTGACTTCTCAACAAACTTATAATTCCTTTGGGTTCATAAAATAAATCAGTATGAAGAAGAAAATATAGGCACTAAAAATTAATGACGTTAATAAATAAATGGTTTATTTGAAAAGAAATACAATTGCCCAATTATGTATGAAAATTAGGAACCTTATAAAAACACGCTGATACAAAAATAGAATTCAATTTCTCAAATTAACAAATCTATTTTTAAAACAGCACCCAGTGCCTTGGGGGAATCATGGATGGCCAATTCAAATTTTCCAATACATTGTGAGCAAGTCTCGAGACAGAAAGCATGGGCCAAACTCTCTGTTGCCTGGGAGACCAGCCCTCACCTGCCTCACAGGCCATTGAGTGAATTCCAGGCTCCTCTGTCTGGGAGTCAGCAGGTTCTCTGTATGTAGTTAAAAGGGAATCAACAGTCTCCCCACCTCACGTCACATATGCGAGTTCTTGGGTGCATGCTCAGATCCTCCTACTCCTAGAGTTTATAGTGGTAGAAAAGTTGCGGGTTTTTCAATAACACAGTTTGAATGGCAGAGACATCACCTGTGGTAGTACTGGCCCCAAAGGACAGGAAAGCATTTTCTTTTTCTTAAGAATAGGGAAGAGGGAATGGTGAGGGAAGTCTCAGAGCCTGGATGTGGTGTGATGAGATGACCATGGCCAACAGTATTGGATGTCAGGAGGTAGGAGATGACGGCTAATAGCCCTTGGTTGTAAAAGGCCACAAAGGACGTGAGAAGGAGAACTATGGACGTCAAGTGGGGGGGATGCGCAGTGGGAAGGATGGGAAGTGGGCACCAGCAGACAGAAAGCGATCCTCACCAAAATGTGGGCAAAGTGTCCCAGCAGAGGCACCACTCAGACAGCAGGGTTGCCAGCCCCAACAAGTCACACTAGCTGTCCCTGGAGGAGGGTCGAGCCCGCTAATTCATGCTTCCTGCCTTCACTGCACATGCGCCACTCCTGTGGCTCAAAGGGGACATCCTACAGCTCTGTCGTTGCAGAAGAAGGGGTAAAGTAGTGGCAAGTCAGGAGAGGAAGTGGTAGGATTTTCAGTCATAAAAACCTCTAGAAATGCGGAAGGCAAGCCTGGTCCACAACTGTTTAGCTGAGAATGGCCAGCTCAAGTCATGGATTACAGATAGGGGTGGGTGGCGGCTGAGCACTGAAAACAGAGCCTGTGTTCACATCCTTCCTGCAGTGGTGATGGACAAGTCACTAATTCTCCCTGAGCCTCAGTTTCCTTGTGTGGGCAAGGCAGAAGGTAATAGCCTCTGTCAGGTAGGGCTCTGAGAAGGTAGGATGGCATTGTGCGTAAGATTGAGTAATACTGAATTCTTACGGCTAATTTTAGGGCACAGTTGCATCTTCTGGAGACCCAGATCCGTTGTTTGTGAGAGGAGAGAATTAAGTGCATGCTCCCTTCTGAGTGCATCTACTTAGATGAATAGATGTTCTCTCTACTTTGCCCCCACACCCACGAGGATGACATAAGGGTCTCCAGGTCACCAAGAAGATACAATAGAAGTGCTCAATCTCTCGAATACGGTCTTGAGATGATCTGATACAGAAAAATAATTCTGTTTCCCTCCCCAAACCCCTTCTGGGTCTTTCTCTATTCCACGAACCAGGCTTCCCCCGGCTATTGCCCTCCCCAGAGCAGATCGCTACAAGCTGTTCGTGCCACTGTCCCTGCACACCTGCTACCATGGGAACAACGCTCCCGCCCCCTCAGTCACACAGCCCGGGAACACAGTCCTTCTGCAACTGGCCATGCTGACCCAGCCTAGGACATAACTACATGTGCCGTGTCTGAGTTCCAGACAGCTGTGGGTCACAGACACCCTTCTGACAGTGGTGTCTCAGATTCAGAGGGAGTCACTGCCTGGAGAACAGGGTACTCAAGCTAAAGCACTAAGGAAAAAAATCTGCTTGTGCCTGCCCGAAGGGGACTTTCTGGAGGAGGATATGGGGGATGCTTTCTGGGTCCCTGAAAACCCAGTGGGGTGAGGAAGAAAATTGGGGAGCACCTTTTTTTTCAGCGCTGGCCTTTGATCCCGAAGCCTCACACATGCTAGGCAAGCACTACCACTAAGTCACACATCTGGGGGGCTTCATTCCTTCCCATCCCCCCTTCCAGCACACACAACAGGAACAAAGGTTCAGACTTGATGCACCCAAGAGGTCTCTTTGTGTGGTGGCAGTGTGCCTGGAAGCCACTAGACACTTGTTTCAGTTCTCTCTCTCTCTCTCTCTCTCTCTCTCTCTCTCTCTCTCTCTCTCTCTCACACACACACACACAAACACACACACACACACACACACACACACACACGGCTTGGTCCCTGGGCTAGTAGAGTCACTGCCATCATGACTAGGATGCAAGCGTGAAGGCTGGTCCTCGTCCAGGTGTTCTACATGTGTTATTACAGTGCATTTTTTCAATCGCATGGAAGAGAGAAGCCATTGGCTCTTGCTGACGAGAACTGAGGCACAGGATTGACAGGGCTCAGAGCACTCAGCCTATGTTCTGAGGTCAATTTGTCAGCAACTTCTCTTTTTGAAAATGCCTCTGAGGATCAAAGGGACAGTAGGTAGCAGAGAACTTCTTTATTTGTAATCTGACACACTGGGCGATGCCAAGTTGCTGGGTGGGAGTTCTTAGGTGGCATTCTGGAGGCAGGGGCTAAGTTTGTTCTCCAAGACGGGCTCTCCTTTTGATGAGTGGAGCTGGCCTCCCTCGCACTAGCGTCTGTTTCCAGAAGCTTGCCCACTCTTGAAGAACCTCGGCTGTGTTGAAACTCTGTAGAATTCAGGGGAAATCTCTGCTGGGTCAGAGCCGATGCAGCTATCCCTCTGGGCGTTTCCAGGTTTGTATGGGCGCAATATCAATCATTTTTTGTGTGAGAAGAACTGGCCAGAAGCCAGTGTTCTCTTTCCCCTGCCCAGGCTGTGGGTAAGAAAACTCAAAGATTACTTCAATAAAAGGAAGAGAAATTACTTAAGGCCAATTGTCTTGAACAGAGGCTGGCAGAAGGAGAGAGGGAAGGGCTTGCGGCAAGCCCAGGATGGACAGAGGTTTTAAATCCGCCACGTCACTTGGCTCTTCTCCTGATGGAACAGACTGTCCACGTTGTAGAGAAGTGAGAACCAAATTGGCCAGTATCACACCATGAATGCAGAACTAGAACGTTTTCTCCTTTCAAAGCCAAGGCTTTTTTCTTTGCCTGTGATTCCATGAGAGAGAACACTGGGGGAGTCAGAGAGCATACCGAGAAGCCATTACTATGGGACTTTGGACAAATGACTGAATTTCTCTGAATCTCAGTTTTTTCTGACAACGAACCAACAAACAACCGTAATCATTCTAGCATTTGCATCACAGGGCACTGGTGATAGTTAGATGGGTCAAAGTGAGGGAATTACTTAGAACAGTGTACTGCCCCCAAGTCAGAGACTGACTAGAAAACTTGATTCTAGTGAGGCACCGTTGCCTGTAAGCTATGCCATGTGCCCAGAAGGAAGGAAGGGACTTCTCAAACAGTAATTCAGAGTCTGTGGTAGATGGTTACTTGAGATTCATGGCCTCTCATCGTCCTGACAGAGCCTGAGGCCCAGTGTGGGTAGGGCTGTGGGTTCTCCGCCAATGTCCCAAGGTAAACTTGGCAGAAACCTCCCCTCTTTAGAGCAGCTGGACTCTGAGGATCAAAAGGACAATGTCAGAGAAGCTGGTTCTTCTTTGAGTGTTCCAGGGGACTGAAGATTTTGAAGATTATGCGAAGAAACTGAAAAACAGAGAAGTAAAATCACGTGATGATGTTGAACAGCGATAAGGGACTTGAGCTGGAGTGGGAGGCCCAGGATGGTGTCAGCACCGCCGCTGCTCCCCACTGTGCTGGAAAATGAGAGCAGCAGCCCAGCCTCAAAGCTTGTGCGACCTGTGTGCCTGCCCCCCCCTCCCGCTCTCGCCTGGGGCCAGAAGTCCTCTGCAGGAGGATGGCTGCCTTCTCGAGATGGCATTGCTTCATTTGACAAATAACATTTCTTGACGGGGCTCCCATTTCAAACGCTTACAACGCAAAGCAGGCTGGTGATTTGGGAGACTCCTGTAATGGTTCATCTGTAAGACGGGGGTCTGTGTGTGTGGTCGTGGTCTGCCTACTGTGAGCAAGAAACTGGGGTGAGGGAAGTGCAAAGGAGAACAATGGGGTGGTGACGTCATCAGTGAAAGCTTATTCCCAATGGAAGCACCGTTTAGCAGCTTTCCATAGTGTTTAAAGGGGCAGTTGGGGCAGACGTTGACCACGTGAAGGAAGACCAGAGTGAATGGCAGGAGAACAACATGTATGTACAAAGACCTGTGGGAGGAGGGGTACAGACAGTCTGAGTAGCTAAAGGGGTCTCCATATGTTTAGAGAAAGGCATCTTAAATCCCTTATTCTTGTAACCCCAACTATATAGGTATATAATATGCAGTGTCTATGCAGGTACCTAGTAGCATGTATGCATATATGCCTATGTGTATATACAGGTATGTAAGTACACAGATCAAGTATTTTGTGACAATAGACTGTGGAAAACTACTATCAAATGATTCTTCACTATATATAATTTATCAAAACTGGAAGCAAGTTTATATACCAAAATAGAAGCACTTGTTTATTTTTATATAAAGGGTTAAATCTTGACTAAATATTTGATACTGCAGGACACAGAGAATCTCCAGTGCCTTTCACAGTTGATAGATATTCTGATTTTATAATTTAATAAATGCTGAGAATACCACTTTACATAAGTATGTCGAAGAAAATAGCAGAAGTCTGGTTAGGGTCATGCCGGGAATTATTGGTAATTCTGTCCTAATTCCAGGCCAAAAAAGAAAAAACACTGATTGAAGGGCTTTCCAGGAAACTCAAGTTAGCAATCCAAACAGCGATTTTCAAAACTAAACATTCTAAAATAATCAAAGAAATACTAGCTTAATGCATCCATGTTGAAGGACGATGGCAGCAAAACATTAAGTTTTGCTTAATGTTTTGTGATCCTTAGTTAAAGCACCCGGTTTCTAGAGGAACAGAGAACTTTGGATTGGGGCTCAAAACAGTACAATTCAAAATGTGCAAAAGTCTTGAGTCTGTTATGAGTTTAGGGCAGTCATCATTAACACCATGTGGTATGCATGGGACAAAGTGCACATGTCGTGTGTGCTCAGAATCCTACAGTGAAGTCACATACTGCAGTGTGGCGGGGGTGTTGCCAGAAACACCTCAAATTCATCATATACCTGATTTTGAGTTAATGTTTGCTCATAGCACATTTGAAACCATTTTACCATTACCTACAATTTCAGGAACCCCACATTCAACTCTGTGACCCCAAGAGCCATAGCCTGGAACACAGAAGAATAACAAGGAGGTGGAGGAGGCAGAATATTAGTGAACTGTTCTTTCTTCCCAGAGAAGGTGGAGATTTCTATTTTTTTTTAAAAAAAAATGGAGATTTTTTTTTAAATACACGCTATAAAACTTTCAAGCTGTTTGTTTAGGTTACAGTTAATACAATTGCACCCATCCTACTGCGTGGCTTGCGTCAATCAGTCTTCCACTTGTCAGCTGGCCCTAAGTGACAACCAGTGGCTGTGACAGTTCTGAGGATGCCAGGCCGTGGGTCGACCTGAATCCACAATAATGAGCATTGGTCTGTATCAGTGAGGTAGACCAAAGCCAAAGCTGCAAGGGAGACTACCAGTCCTACCTTCAGGCACCTCAGAGCAACTATAGAAGGCTGGACACTTAGCCATCCGTCAAATAATAGGGCTCCATAGTAAGCCACTTCCTCAATACATAAAGGAAATGTCGGCGGCACACAATCACAGAATTTTTAAAATTGGAAAAATATTAGAATGAGCAGGAAGGAAAAAAGAGAAAGGCGGCCAATTACTTCACCTTTTCACAACAGACATTTCATTGGTTTTTGTGTACTATAGAAACTCTCCTTCCAGGGACCTGCCACGCAGCACGTAGGCTGTGTTGAATCAGGCTTCCAGGGCTCTGAGCAATGTTTTGGAGAACACAAGTTGGCTATGACCGTTGGCTGCTGTGCACTAGACCTTTCCCGAAGCAACTAGGAGGCCGGCTTGGGTTCCACATTCATTTACCAGTTTTGACAAGAAGGTTGTCTGTCCAGATCTCTCACTGCGTAAAGTGATGCCAAGCTACAGCTGCAGAGACGGGCTTGGTGTTAGACAGCAATGCTGGAGCTGGCCACCTGGGACTTCTGCAAAGGGAAGAGACCCCTCCTCACAGCGGTGGAGCGAGAGGGGCTCGGATGCTGAGGGCTGAGAGCAGACAAAGTGAGCCCTTGGGCCCAGCTACCCCCTGGGTTTTATTACGAGTCAGAACGTCTCTGGGTGAGGGCTTGGCACGGAGTTGATATCCATCAACCATTTTATTAAAGGGACGATTGAGTCAATAGTTCACGAATCTAAACCGACCTAAGTAATGAATGGAGGGAGAAACATTAAGATTCATCAATTCACACTGAGTCCCAAATTCATATAAAATGCAACTCAGAGGGTTCACCAAGCTTTTTGAAATAAAATAGTCTTTGTAGAGATAGAGTATTATCTGAGCAGACTGAAAAGCGACAGTTTCTTATTTTCCAAAACTCTGGGCTTCAGAAACACTAATCTCATGCTATTATGCCTGGCCGAAGCCTAGAGAATGCACCTAAGCATTTAGTCATGAAGAGAGTCATTGCCGGGGCTCTTTGTCTGATAGGGTCACTAGACTGCCTCGATCAGGCACAGGCTAAAAATAGTGCGTTTGGATTTTTGAGGCACATACGCCAGCTGTGACTTAGGGAAGCAGAGATGAATGAGAAGGGCTTCCGGGTCATCGTCATCATCAGCCCTTACCTGGATCCATTCATGGTGCATTAGTCAGGCCCGGATCATGGGCTCAGGATGTAGTAGAGGGATGCTCTGCCCTGACCCATAGTTAGAATAATCAGGGGAACTTTGAAACAAGCACATCCTCTCTGGGCCCATCCGCAGAAATTCAGACTTTATTTAGTTGGAACAGACAACACCCGCATGAGTACTTTAAGAAACTCCCCTTCTTCTAGCATACGAAGATTTAGTATGCTTGTCTTAATGTCATATTCTTAGCCACAACCTTTGCAATATATTTTTAAAGATTGGAGATCAAGAAGCTTGTATTATATTTATAACTGAGCTCAAATTGGGAGTGACAGAGTTAAGTTTATACAGTGAGCAAACAAGGGGACTGGAGAGCTGTTCAAGCAGAAGAACTAGGATTTGGTTCCCAGCACCCACATGGTGGTTCACAACCACTTGTAACTCCAGTTGCAGGGCCTCTGACCCTACTTCTGACCTCCACAGGCACCAGGCATGCACACCTAATGCAGGCAAAACACTCATATATGTAAAATAAAATAGATAAATCTAAAAAAGATCCTTTAAAAGAAATGTGCAAGAACCAGACAGAGAAGTGGGCAAAGGCTTATGGGGTCTTCTTACAGGGTGATTTTGCCCATTAGCCAAGTCAGCAAGGGCAGATGGTTTAGAGCTAAAGCAAACACACAGTGGGGTGCACAGACTCAGTGCCTCAAAACCTTTTCACCGTGCTGGAAATCCAGGGCGGCAGAGTGAATTTTCTGGCCCAAGAAGATGCTGAAGTGGGAAAGACAGGCTTCACGCTGTGTGGTGACTGACTGGAGGCTAAGGTCTCATCTGCTGGTGTTGGTATCTAGCGTTAGCTTTGATCTTACGTTGAAAGGGAAGCTAAAAGACACTTCAAACATTTTAAGGGATAGAATCGGAGGCCTGGAGATATTGAACGACGTGCCCAAACACATAGATATTGGAGTGGTAAAACCAGATCTAAGAGATAGTCCCGGGCTTTGTTTTGTTTTTGAGATGAGAACTTGCTGTGTCTTTGTTGAAGGTGGCTCTGAACTCACAATCCTCCTGCTTCAGCCTTCGGTCTGGGAAGGACTTTTGCTGCTGCTGTTGTTTTGTTTCAGAAAGGAAAAAAGGAAACAAGAAGGGGATAGGGAGGGGAACAAGAGAGGAAATGAGAAAGGGTGGGTGAGAGGAGGAGGAAGGGAAGGGGGGTGAGAGAAGAAAGAAAGGCAATAGCCATTTTTCAAAGATTTTTCTAGAGAAAAAGAAGCCTGGCAGGCCCTGCCCTGTTCCACAGAAGGAGAACATGTCTGGAGGGAAATCCCCGGGAAGCTTCTGGGAAATCCTGAGGAAGAGGTCCACCTTCAGGAGAGTAAGGCTGGATTTTTCCCCTAGTAATCCTGAGGCTACCCTTGAGGCATTTGTTGACTGAAAGGATTAATGCAGGAGGTGACCCCCCCACAAATCAAGGAAAACATTGAGGGTTAAGAATCTGTTTGCTTTCTTTGACATGGAGAAACTCTAGGAAGGCAAGGAGGGAATTTTGCAGCAGAATGCCAACCTTGGCATGGAGTTAGCGTGGCAGGACCCTCTAGTGTGCCGTGGCTACTCTTGTTTACTTGAACATGAAGCATCTCCTAGACACTTTGGCTACCATCTTGCTTCTTCACCCCCCTGCATGTGTGTGTGTGTGTGTGTGTGTGTGTGTGTGTGTGTGTGTGTGTGTGTATTTGGATAGGCATCCCAATGAAGTCTAGGGTGGCCTCAAACTCCTGCCTCTCCATTAAGTGTCAGGTTTACCAGAGTGTGTTCACCCAGCCTATCCATTCCAGGAAACTTTCATCACATTTGATGGAGCTGCCTCCGCCATTATGGAGCATGGGGAGTATACGCTCTGTATATGGGACAGCACACGGTACCCATTCAGTGAGCCACAATTGACTATAATAAAGGCAGACAAAAGAGAGAAACCAGCCCCACTAGTTCCTTCTAGGGTGAACTGGATACCCGTGAGAATTAAGGGAAGCTCATGTGGACTACCTGAAGGGAGAGGGCACCTTCTGTGGTGGTGATAGTAATTCAGACTTACACATAGCATGGTCCACTCTGTTCCGAGCAACAGCTCCAAGCCTCGATGACTTTGTGTTGCAAGGCACTCAAAACTGTTAGACTCCTTGCTCTTCCTCTCGAAGCCAGTCAGTCACCCTGGGGAACGAAGCCAGTCAGTCACCCTGGGGAACGAAGCCAGTCAGTCACCCTGGGGAACGAGGACAAGTCACTTGAAGGCACAGTGTGCCAAAGGGGGGTGAGCTCAGCTCTGAAGGCGCCAGGTGTGTGCTCTCACCAAGTCCTCGCAGCTGGGGACCTCACAAAGGAGAGAATAGAAACCCAAAATGTGAAGTACTTCGTGCAGGGCCCTTAGTTTCCTGCCAGAGGAAAACTCCCCTCTGGAAGGCCTTGGGGACACTTAAGAATCTCTAGAAACATGGCAACACAGACCTTCAGGCTGGAACCTCTCAGCTTCAGACTCCGGGTCCACAGTCTTGGTGAGGCCTCCCCTGAATTCAGACGACAGTGCTCTCCTTCCCGTCTTGTGGGAGGTTTTGTGAAGGATAAATTTAGCTTCCGGGCTCTGCACTTTTAACTGTGAACCAGGCTGCCGACTCATAGGACTTTGTGTGTCTGGGTCTCTAGGGACAGCCGCGAACGCCAGCTGCAGCTCCTTCCTCCCTCACCGCTTTTTGAAGGGGTTTTAACCGCACTCGGAGAAGCTGAGCATGCCTTCCCACTTCTGAAAGGATAGCTGGAGTCTTCCTACAATAGCCAGGATGCCCACCTCTCTACAGAAAGGATGGGCTCCCTCGCCAGGCCTGGCTTGAAGACATTTGACGTCAGAGAGGAAACTGCCCTCAAGTGCTGGTACTGAGAGATGATACTTACTGTCCCTGTCCCAAATGATTTTGTCAGTTTCCTCTTCCTGGGACAGAAGCAGATCTGCCCAAGTCTATTTCTTTTGCTGGAGCATAAAGAAGCCTCCGTAGGCCTGCCCGCTGCTGTGTGGGGAAGGAACCTCAAGGGCTTTGCGCATGTGTCTTCTAGACTTGAGACAGGATTTCCCAATCAGATTCCTAGGGAGGCTCCCACAGGCATGTCTGATCAGACTGTGCACTGCCTCAAAGTCCAGATCCTATCCTGCTCAGAATAAGGTATGCCATTTGCTTTGTGGGCCTTTTGGAAAATATTTCCCTTAATCTACTGTAGTCTCAAGGGCCTCACTGCCAGGAAGAAATATTTGACCTTTTTGATGATGGATGCCAATTCCTTGTAATTCGGCCCAAATACGGCAAGCCAAACACATTTTGAGCTCAGAAAGACTAACATAGAAACTGCTTGAAGGACCCTTGGTCAAGTTCCCTAGAAACAGACTCTGAGTGGAAGACTTGCGTCTGGGGACTCCTGGCAAGCAAGGACGACTGTAAGGGGTGAAAGAAACAGGACCGGCAGAGGGAGGTCAACTGTAGCGAGACAGGTGTTTCAGCTTGTCCTGCAAGGATCTATGTACTTGGGATGGCCCTTTAAATTGTCCCTAATTAATCTCTCTGCTCTTTGTTGCTCATGGTAGCTATGTATAGATCTGCCTCTCTACATAGTGGTTGTGTATCACCTTGGGACAGGCAGCTCTCTTTGGTTGAGGAAGGGGAAATCTTAAAGAAAAACATGGAGATGGTCCATCAGTAGCTAATACTGACAGCCACTGGGACACTGAGGGTACTTTGGGTACCACACACCATGGTCTCCTGTTCCAGCAAACTCACTCGCTTTCCAGGAATGGAAACAGAAAGCGGATGGCCAGGGAGCTGCACAGTAAGATGACAGAAGGAAGAGTCCTGTGCTCAGAATAGCAGTCTTCAACGTTTTCCTTTCCTTAGCAAATAAGGGCACGCACCACCTGCTTTGGATCCTTTTATCTGGCCAGTGTGGCCATGGCTGCATTGGTTTATTTGATTTGTACTGTTGGATGGAAGCCCACACCGTAGGTATCAACATCTTTCTTTTTTGATGAAGAAAATTGAGGTCCCTGGTATATTTGGGAGCCTAACAAAGTGCTTAACACACGCTAAAAGTGTTCATCTCTAGAGTCTGCCTAACTTACACATTCCCTAACAGTGTTCTCTCTGCTCCTGTAAACTCCGCTGCTGCCCTGAGGGGGAGCCCCAGGTTCTCTGCCCACTGAGCCCCTTCCTGTGAGACAACTGCCTTTTTTTCTACCACAGTGTTCCTTTCTTAGCTCCCCTCAATTCTCTTGTTGACTTGATTAAAATAAAATGAATTTTTACGTTATTCCAGTTAGAGGTCCATAGAAAACAGACTTTTGAATAAACGTGCTTTCAGGGGGTCAATATATACACATGATGTGCTGATCGTGTTATTCTCTGAGACTGCCCTGGAGGATGAGTGTTTTTTATCCTGGTTTCACGAATGAGGAAAACAGAGGCTTAGACAATTCAATAACTTCCCTCAAGATCAAACAGCTTGGGTTTAAACACAGATCTCTCTGCTTTGACAGGGTTGTGTTCTCTCCCTCCCTGTCATTAAACAAATATGTATTAAAGGCCTACGTGCTGGCAGCACTCTGCAGGACTGTTCTGGGCTAAAGCTGCGTTTGGGACACGTGCGTGCCACCCAGCTTCCTTTGCCGCTGTGTTCTGGAGCAGCAGCCGCAAACAGGAGGCTGACAGCGATGGAGTGAAGTGGTCAGTGAGGAATGTGGGGCAGCAGATGTGGTTGCTTCTGGAGACAGCAGCTGCTCAGCTGCAGCCAGATGTTGCTATGTGAGAACATCCACCCAGATGGCCCATCCTTGCTTCAGGAGCAGCCACAGATCTGAATCTTGCGTGGAAGATCGCAACACCCTTAAAATTAAGGGCAAATCCAACCCTTCCATCACCATCAGGGTGGATTTAGAAAGAGCCATAGGAACCACTGATGTCATCTGACCCTGACTCTTAGCTTCCACTCCACTGAATCCCGATCTGTCTCATGTCGAAAGACCCAGTTGGAAGATCATGCACACTTTCACTGGTCCATGTTCCAAGAAGCTTCACACATCTCAGGGTTTCCAAGTTTTCTCATCAGAGGACCCCCTCTAGCCTTTACAGGTTCTTGCTCTCATTCCTTGAAGACCATTCTTTCCTGAGACTAAGCTATTCCCTGACCTTCTGGCAGGAAATAGCCTGATTGTTGGTGTTTGCAAACAGCAAGAGAAGGCTACGTGACCAGTGCGTGCAGCCTCCTTTCCCTTCTCATTCACACTGCCTCCAGATGGTTCTGAGATAATGCAACGTATTTCCTGCATAAAAATAACATCCCCTAACGATTCTTCTAGCCCCTCTGACCATACTGGGAAGGCAATATGTCAACACCCACCCAACCGGCCATCGTTGCTTCCCCTGCCTTATCTTTTGAGACTGAGTGGAGAAGACAAGATCTGGTCACATTCCAAAGAGTCAATCATACACCATGCTGAGAGTTCGGGGGAAGACAAGATCTGGTCACATTCCAAAGAGTCAATCATACACCATGCTGAGAGTTCGGGGGAAGACAAGATCTGGTCACATTCCAAAGAGTCAATCATACACCATGCTGAGAGTTCGGGGGCTCACGTAGACAGCATCAGTGTGTAGACTTCGAGTTCCGGCCCGCCCAGGGATGTTTTCAGGATGTTTGGTCCTGCCTCATCCCTCCCAAAGTGACTTGCGATGCCAATCTCTCTCCTCTCAGCTGCTCCTATCATATTCTCTAATCAAACACATCTAGTTCTTGTGCCTTACAATTCTCCTAGGAGACAAAACCACTATGACGACTGTAGCCCACAAGTTAGACACCTGGCCAGGCTTCAAGCTCTTCTTCTAGCCCCTCCATTGGCCTCCAACAAGACTCCAGTGGCATTGAGACACCTCTACTTTTGCTGATGATCTAGCAGATATTAATTGGTCGAATACAGAATGGTGCAGGTGACCTGGCATTATTATGGGTTAGAAGAGGAGGCTTGTGCTCTCATTTAAAATTAGTCCCTTTTAAAGAGTGAACAGTACTCCAGAAATCCTAGAGAACAAAGATGATAGCCCAAGTAGAATGTTTGACATGGGAAAAAGTTGGAGCTTAAAACGATATATTTGAGTTTTTTTTCAAATACCCTCTAAACAATATATATGCTATCAATGTAGTGTTTGCCAAGGGACAAACATTCTGGATCACAGGATGAGAAGCAAGCTGTTTCTACCCTCATTTTACAAATGTGTCTAAGATACTGGGCTATGTGGGGATCTTCACAACCACAAAGACTCATCTAGCGTGTCATTGAAAGTGTCTCAATTGTGTGTCTACTGAGCCAACGATGTCTTCTCTCCTTGACCAATCTATTCAGGAAGACAACATGAGTGTGACTGACAACATGGGAAAAGTTGCAAGCAGCCAATGAGGCCTCTCTGGCTGAGATCCAACCAGACCTGCCGTCCAGGAAAGCCTGAACCCCGGATTTGATGGCCACTTCTCAGGACATCCCACTCATACAGAAACTCCCTCATCCGTGAGTCATAGCTCTATTCTGTTTGGAATATGCCCAAGTAAGCATCCTATAGATTTCCATAAAAATACAAATGACTGATTTAGGAACCTGTGGGCTTTACACAAATTTGTTTTTTTTTTTTTTTTTGTTGAGAAGAACAGTGTTTGTTAAAGAGGAATTTCCCGTAACCCAACAGGAAGATACAAACAGTAAAATTATTCTAGAAGTGTTGGACCTTACAAGGGCCTGTGTTGAAAGTAACTTGCCTTTTCTGAAGATGGACCAGGTTTGCTCTGCCTTGTGTCCCATTGGTGCTGTTGACTCTATTGATCAGCAGTGACGTCCTCTGACATGATCATTGGAGCAACAGTCTCTCCACACCAAAGAGCCTCTCTTGTATGGTTAGATGCAGAGGCATGGAACAGATGATTTCAGATGTAATTTCCAATTCTTGGAATCAGATATCAAAGAAATTCCAGGCAAAGATTACAACCCTCGGCCATTTCTTCATCAATAAACATTTGTTGAGCTCTAGTAACCTAGGCAGCAGGCCAAAATTTGAGGACACAGAGCTGACTAACATGAAACGTAGCCCTGAGTTGAGTGCCAGCTTCCTTCTACAAAGTGAAATCAAAGTCCCACTGACTCTTGTTTGCAGAAAGAAAAGAATCTTTTCCCATACGCTCTCTCATCCATGCTTTATGGAGCTCAGAACAACCGATAGCTCCAGTTAACACAGGCAGCTGAGGCGGCAGGGACCTCAAGGCCCTTGGCTAGTGTCTAAGGACCTCAAGGATAAATAGAGCTGGGATTTGAAGGAGGCTAGCTCTCCATTCTCACTGCCCTTAGTGTGCGCTTCCTGCCCTTGGAGTTCAGCGCCTGTCTCGAGCATTGGTGTGAAGCACATGAACTGTACATAAAGGAATCACACGGGTCCTTCTGCTGTGTCAGTACCTCTTCTCTCACACCCCACTGCAGGCTGTCCCTAAAACCAGGCTGAAGTAAATCTCCCACTGACAAGGCAAGATTCATCTGTACACTCCAAGGAGCAGTATGAACCTGGAGGGAGAGCCATGTACAAACTAGAAGTTAGATTTCAGGACAGTTCTGAAACTCCTGGAGGTGTTTTTTTTTTTTTTTTTTTTTTTGGCTAAGAGACAATAATTTGGACAGAGGATTTTTAGGTCCTTACTTGGAACCAAATAGCAACTATAATTTCTTACTCCTTTTCCTCTTCCTTTTCTTCCTCCTCCCCCCCTTCCTCTTCTCCCCCATCTCTCTTGTTTTCTATGTGTAGGTCAAACACAATGCAAACTTGCTATAGTTCTTAGTAAATGTTGAACAAAATAACTGATCAGTGACTGGAAATGCCTCTCCTTCTCCAGGAGACACTGAACTCCTTCTCAATAGCGAATGTGTTCCTAGGGTTTGTTTTGCACTCCAGAGAAAACATACTGTTTCTGGAAGCTATCATACTCTGAGCTTCCTTATTCTAGGCACCCTCAGTGTGTGGCCCATCTCATGCAGGCTGTTAAGTAGGAGTCTTGACTGCCATTTTCCTTGTCTCTTGTTCTATATCCCCACCACCTCGACAACCAAAAGTTGTGTGATTTCTAAGTCTGGTTGTGTAGAGATGCTGTGGGCTTCCATAGGTCCTCAGTAAATTCCCTTTCTTCTTAAAGTGATCAAAGATGATTACAACCAGCAAGTGATCTAACCCTATGTTGTACCTGCTCTACTGGTTTCTGATGAGAGGCTTGTACTGGCCGTTGATACTGTAGGGGATGCTGCAGAGAGGTGGTGTTGCTATAGTAATGATACAGTAAACTTTCTCCACTCAGTCTCTGAGAGCAGCTAAAGGGCTCCTCTGTTCTCTGCTTCTTTCATGGATGATAGAGCTCATTATCATTGGCCATCATGACCCAACCTAGGACAGATCCCAGTCTATGTTTTATTCCTCTCCTTCCAGACTACATTCATTTAGCTCTCAGAGAACATCTACTGTGTCCCAGACACTGAGGGTACAAACACGACAGCCCCCTCTCAAGAACTTAGTCTCCTCAGACTACTGGCTTGCAGGCAACACCAAAAAGGCCCTGGGATACTAGGCCTTCCCAGCAAAGCAGGGTAATGTAATGAGAGTGTACACATTTGGGCTTCACACCAGTTGGCAATTTTGCTAAAGTATGTCATCTCTTAAATTCAATGCCCTCACCTATAAAACAAGATTAATAGTGACTCTTATATAAGGTGCCTGTGAAAATTAGATAAAAGAGTGTCCATGAAGGCCTTTGTACCATTCATTAAATTTATTAATGAGAAGTATTTTTTTGAGGATGTCTGTCAGGAAACCCTTCACAGAAGGAAGAAAGCCTGCCGGATTATTTAAAGGAAGTTCTTAATCTAAGCCGGCAGGTGCACCTGTGCATCTTGTTTCTTAGTCAACAACTCTTCATTTAAAAATGTTTCTTATAACATCCTGGGATGCGGGGCATCCTGTTTTTAATTCTTCTATTTTGCAAACAGAGGAAAATGTCAGAAGTTAATTAGCCCAGGCACGCTAGATTTCTTGTTTACCCAGTCAGGCCTTCTGTGAGTAAAGACTGCAGAACACCCGAAGGGAGTTCCTCCTCTGCCTAGAGCCTTGCAGAGAACACAGAAGTGCAGCGCTATGAGTCACCCCCAGGTGCCCCCTGACATGAGCAAGGATGCCGAGAGAGCACACCAGGAAGTCAGACGAGAGGGATGCCCGCATTGCAGTGCTGGGCTACAGGTGAAGGAATAATAACCTGCTCAAAGCACGAGGGATAGTCAAAAAGACCATTCTCAAGAAGGTGATTCAATTCCTGGGCTTCCAAACTGAACAGAATGTCCCTGGCAGGTGCAGGGGGAGAGCAAGAGAGGGGATCATACTGGGAAGGGGACGGAAGAGGAGCAACACACGTTGCTGGGAGGAAGAACACCACACTCGCTCACTGGGCAGAAAGTTGATGTGGATGATCATGAAAGAGGAGAATCTGGGGACTTAGTGAGTTGGGAGTTTATCCTACAGACAGCTAATAGCCAGCAGTTGGTTGGTGGGGTCTTGAAGATTTTAGGAAAACTATAGATGGCTTTTAATGGGCAGACACGAAGGATGGGATAATAGAGGTGGGAATTCAAATTAGAAACCATTGTCATCATCTGCACCTAAAGCTGGACTGGCAAAGAAGGTTTAGATGAGAGAGAGAGGGAGGTTGTACATGCATAACTACCCACTTTTTGTGTTCAGTTCCCTTGAGAAAAACAATTATCTACATGGTCTGGGTTTGAAGGGTCTTCTGCCCTGCAGTATTTCTGGCACCATGGAAACAGACCACCCCTGGCAGGATCACTTAGAGTATTCCCTTAACTTCAGAATCTTGTGTCCCATGGCTGTGTCAGCCTACCAAAACAACATGGCCAGTGTCGTGACTCCTGTCTGGACACAGTTAAGCAGGGCCTCCAGATGTTCTTCAAGACCTGTTGACACTCTAAGACTTGGAGATAAATTAATAGGCTGTGTCGGCTTTGAAAGTGTGGAGGCTGGGGTTCAACAGGGTCACATGACTTTCCCAAGGTCACCTGATACCTTGGACTAGGGTGAAGCCTTCCAATTCACAGCTCGGCTGGCTGCTATCCTGTGGAAGTTGTACGTCTAATAGGTATTTCAAAGAAGGTTCTGTTTCAATTACCGTCAAAGAGAGTAGGGGGATAGACCAAACTTAAGGCCTTTTGGATCCAGATGTGAGCACCTGAAGGCCCTGGCAGACTAACATTATCTGCTGAGGCACAGCTGGACCATGCTGTAGGGAGGCTGACGCCACGACCCAGTGCTGTCATCACACCATGGCTCTGAGACCCTCAGCTCATGGCCTTCTGGGAATGTCTTCAGTCAGGACGGCAGAACCCTAACATGTGCCCACATGGAGGAGGAGTCAATCTAAACAAACTGCCCTGCTTTTCAAATGCAGCATAGCATAGAGTGTTTGTGGGATCTATTATCCCAGGCACACAGATTAAAATTTGTGAGTCCTCAACAACATTGTTGCCCTCTTTGACAATGTTATCCAAAAGTTTATGCAAAGAGGCCAGAGAATGAAGATCTAGGTCCAGATCTTTTTCTTGATTTATGATTTATGAGACAAGTTAGTTATGAAATACTGTTGCTATGGGGATAAACTGGTATTTTATAGGTTTAACAAAGAAAGAGGAAAACAGAGTTCAAACAATGTAGCCCATTTAAAGTCACACGACAGACACCTCAACTTCTATTTTTATTTCCTCAAAAATGAGAAAAAAATATGTATATCAACTCTGCCTTCCTCACAATGATCTTATGAGGCTCAAGTAAGGAAGTAGATGTAAAAACATATCATATAATTTCACATGGATTTCAGGCATTTTGAATCTTCTCTTTCTCTATTAGTAAGATGGCTGAAATCACACATGCACACACACAACACATGTATAACATTAGACTGTCCTATTTGAGCTAGGGGCTAATCAGACCTAGATTCCCCACCAAAGTACAGGTACTAACAGGGACCCCACTGGGAACGTGCCTGTGACTGGCTTCCTGGAGTCTCTGAACAGGATTAAATCAGAGTAGAAGTAAGCTTATATGCTCCTTTCTAGACTGTACTATAGCTCAGCCTGTACAGTGTGCTGGAGCCATGCCCCTGCAGTGCTGCCGACCACAGCCTAATTCAGAAAGCCTGCGCAGTTCACCGGCTCTGTGCTGTGGCATTTAGCAGAAGTGTTCCCAATAAGGTTGCTATAAACCAGGACAAGCCTGCGGCCTGCATATTCCATTCAAGGCAAGCGCTTTATACAAATGTTCTGCGTTCATGTAAGGACAAATGGGGCAGTGCCCCAACCTTTAGAACAGATATGAGCAGAGGAGAGGAGCAGAGAGAGGGGAGGATTTTCCTTACTTGTTGCTTGTTAGGATTTGTTTTGGCTTTAGGGAATAACTTAAAGCTTTATTTTTATTTTTTAACTATGTGAGTGCACAGTGTGTGTGTGTGTGTGTGTGTGTGTGTGTGCGTGTGTGTGTTGTGTTGTACCTGTGATTGCACATAGCCCCAGAAGCCAAGTTGGAGGCCCTGGCGACAGAGTTACGGATGGTTGTGATCTGCCCAACATGGGTACTGGGAAGCAAACTTGGATTCTCTGGAAGAGTAGCACACGAACTTAATCACTGAACTATCTCTCCAGCCCCAGTACAATTTTTTTTTTAAAATTTGTGTGAATGTGTGTCTATATATACCACATGCATATATAAGTGCAGAGATCAGAAGAGATGTCAGATACCTTGAAACTGGAATTCTCGATGGTTTTTGAACCTCCTGACATGGTGCTGGGAACTAAATTGGAGTCTTCTGGAAGAGCAGCAAGTGCCCTTTACTACCGAGCCATCTTTCCAGTCCACTTGGAAAAAAATTACAGCACAAACTAACTAAATAATAGTTGCCCTATACACATCAGAATTTTTTAATTAAAAAATTCATAGTTGGGGAGAGGTCTCAGATGATAAAGGAACCTACAGCCAAGCACGGTGACCTAAGTTCAAGCCACACAAACTAACCTCTGGCCTCCATATGCCATAGTCCTCTCCCCTCCCTCCCTCCCTTCCCCCCTCTCTGTCTCTCGTACACACATGCAAATAAATGTAAAATGGTTCCGTTTCCTCACAGTCTTTGGCAATGTCTACATCATAAAGCCCAAGCCATGAGGTCTTGCTCTTGTTTCAGCGTTTCTTAAAGAGATAATCCAGGTGCTTATTAAACCCAATCCAGTCAGTCTTCACATCAAACCAATTGCCTTAGAACTATTCTGCTTAGGTAAATTCAGCAGGCTGTCAGCAAGATTCCCAGGCAGACTAGAATTTGGAAAACACGTTGCAAAGCTCTTTTAGCAATGAGATCACCTGTACTTTGTATAGATAGATAATCTGTTATTTCAGACTTGCACATATCTGTGCTCGTTCGGTCTCTGTTGCTCCTTGATGACCATTGAGATTTAGCACTCTGTGTTGACCCCAGACGGAGAGATTAAGTGGCACACAACAGAATTCCCACCTCAGGCTTTCTCTCGTGAACCCCCACTCTTCTGTCTTCCTGTTTCCACTCTCTATAAACACACAGCGGTAAAATGCATCTGTTTTGACAGCTCCATTCTTACTTGCTCAGAGCGTAAGAAGCGCTGCCCTGCTTAGACGTGAAGCCGCACAAGTCAATGTTCCTGACTGACAGGCGAGGCACATGAGGGATCTGTGCCGAGTGCGTCACTGGGAGGAAGGAAGATGGGAAAGGAAAATAAAGACAAGACATGAAGGCTCCACAGGGGTGTGGTACCGGGAGACACAGACACGAGAGTTAGGTTTTGTCCCTAGCTCTGTCTCTAATTTAGTGTGTGACCTGAGGGAAGTCACATCCCTCGCTAGGCTACAGGGAAGCTCATCCAGAGCTAGGCAGAGGTTTCCCAGAAAAAACTTCTCATCCTACCTACACTGGATACCACGGGTGAAAGTCGTGTGTGCTATGAATTACTGGGTCCCTTGGTATTTGGAGTGTGACACTGCCCATGGTATCCTCGCCATAGAGTTCTGGGAGAGATCATGGGTCGTGTAGGAATTCAAAAATCACCTTGAAATTCCGGGAGAAGGACCGGCAATGGACAAATTACCCTCAGTTCTCCAGGACAAGGCTCCGCGTGTAGTCAAGAGGCACTGTGCTGTGTCTGCTTTTTACCTATCACCTGAAGAATGCCTTACAGCACAGCCTAGGAAGGTCTGGGGATCAACGGAACCAGCTCAGCCTCCAGCCCAGCCAGCTGGGGATGAATTAGTGAAGAAGCATGTTGGGGGCTCTAGCTCTTCCCATAAGTAAACACTGGTGCAGGATTTCTATCTTTGCACATACCAGATGTTCTATCTATCTGTCGTGATAAACAAGAAGTCCACTTAGTGGGCTTCAGGCTAGCCTGCTTGGCAACTGGCTTTACAAGGCATATTGAAATACGATGTGCACATTAGAAACTCATTATGTTAAGATGCGCTCTGCAGAAACTTGTAATTCAAAACCTTTTTCATTGTTATAAAATTAAACACGGAGAGTGGCAGAGATGACCGCGTGGTGAAGAGTTCTTGCTTCCTTTCTAAAGGATACCAGTTCAGTTCCCAGCACCGGTTCTCCAGTGACTCACAAC
>NC_022016.1:70103699-70115432 GCF_000317375.1 Microtus ochrogaster
ATTTGAATGTTGAAGTGATTGTATTTGGAACTTTGATATAAATGTGATGTTTACTATATTTTTAAGTATTTGGCACTTTTATTTTCTATATAAGTATAATGATTTTTTTTTTCCACTGAGGCTTTTGTCTAATACTTACTTCTAAGTCCTCTGCGGTTTTCTTCCTGCCCTTCGTTTTCTACAGATGCCAGATGTGACTACATGACTGAGCACAGTGTCCTAGGGCGACGGCTCTACCTCCCTCCCTCTCTTCACGGGAGCCTTTGATGATATACAGAGACATTTTGGATGCCACCTCAGAGAAGCTATTTACTGATATGTGATGAAAGAAGACCAGGAATGCTGATTTGCTGCCCACACTGCACGGGGAAACATTCTCCCAGAAAGCATCATATGCCCCCAAATGGCAGTGACAGGATCTTTATTGTAAGTAAGAATCCCCCCATTCTAATGTTCTGGTTCTGAATTGTGAGTCTTCTCGGAGCTCAGAGGAGGAGATGCTGAGCAGTTCTGGGCATGACCAAGAATGGGTAAGTCTCATAGTAGGCAGGCAAAACACAGGAAGGACTTCCTGTGGCCGCTAGAAAGCACAGTTCAGTCAGAAGCCTGTCACACCGCATTTGGAAGGTTTGATGACACCTCAGTATGCCTGTGACCTTCCTCTCCTCCTCCCTTGTCGCGTGTCTGAATGTTCCATATTCTGAAGCTGGGCATAGTGACCCATGCCAGTGGTCTCACAACAGACTACACAACCAGTACTGCACAGCAAGACTCTTTCTTAAAAGAAAATAAAAATCTACATTCAACAATTTCCCTCTCCCTGCCCCTGACTCAGGATCTTGTGATTCGTGACTAGCTTGACTAATACGGGTTTCTCCCACAACGACTGAACACCTTATCAATTCATTCACTTCTGCCTGCCCATCCATTTCCTTGGAAATCAAAATCATCTTTCCTTGTTTGAACTTCCTAATGATTCAAGCAGTTGGAGGTTAAGCTATCCAGGTCGCATTCTACTTTATTATTATGACTCCTAAGCCCTCTCTAGTGATTATCACAACCCATCACATCTGTCACCTTATCTCAGCAGTACTTACAGAGGAATGCTAGATTCTGTTGTGTTTATTGGCACTTAACTAAGGCTGGTGAATTCTACTAATAGCGCTTGGGTAGGGGAAAGATCAATATTGCTAAGATTCGCTGGGTTAAGCTTAAGCGAGTACTTCTATCACAAGGACCTCACCGTGTTCCAATGTCAAAGAGCAGTAGCAACTAGACAGCTTCTGGAATTTTTCCAACCCTAAAATGCAGGGGGAAAAAAAAACCACTGGAAAAATATATTGGTGCTAAGAAATACACAGTTCCATGGCATTGACATTGTTAATGTGTCACTTCTGTTGAAAGGAAGAAGCACGATTTTACAGCTCAAGTCAGGAAATAGTTTACATCCTCTGTGGCGTTGAGAGTCCCTGCAAGATTACGGCCATTGATGTGATTTTTGATAGCACTTCAGTGTTAGTGAAACCAGCTCGTTAGTTTATTTAGGGAATATGTATTAAGTCTGAATGGGCTTCTTCAGTACAAAATCATGATCTCTGATTTGTAGATGAGAAACTGAGGCGCTAGATGATAAGATGGACAACCTGGTGCTTTTGACCAAGGAAGAAGACAGAGAGTAGAAGGGCATGAGAAAAACCATGTCAGAAAAATCCCCAATTTTTAGTTATACCAGTAAAATTCTGAATGAGTGCTTTATGGATAAAATGCAATTGCTTAAATCAAATATTCATTATTTATTGCCTTTAAAAATTGAAGCATTGGAATTATTAGAAAAAATTCAACTTTTAATCATGGAGGACAGAGGGGTACATGGGATGCACCTGAGGGACCATTGGCAGTTTATAGCTGGCAGAGGGGTGTCATCTCTATGATGTGTTCAATCTTTTGGGCCAATACCCACAGGCCCAAAATACAGTTCACTTATTTTTAATTTTTTGATGAACCTCAATAACGATTTCTATGGTGGTTGGTTTGCCAGCATTTGTTGCTTTCTCAATGACTACCAATAGATTCTCAAAGTAGATTGAGTTGGCATTTCTCTAATGGCTAATGATGTGGGACATTGTTTCCTGTGTTTACCAGTCACTTGTGTTTTATATGGTAAGAAATACCTGCTCATGTCGTGAGTTTTTTCATACTCTAGATATTAAGCCTCTATCAGATATATAGCTACATAAGGTTTTTCTACCTTTCTGTGGACTATGTGCTCATCCAATTAGCTGTTTTCTTTGATGTACAAAGCTGTTTACATTTAACTTTATAAGGTCCCATTTGTCAATTTTTGCTCTTCTTTCCTGAGTATCTGAGACCTTTCAAAAAGTTCCTGCCAATGCCTATTTCTTTAAAGGTTTAATTTTTCCCTCCAAAAGTTTAAGGTCTTACAGCAAAGTCTTTGATCCATTTGGAGTTGGCTTTTATTTGAGATTTATTTTATTTTGGTTGTTTCTATGTGTGTGTACCTATGTGTGTGCACATGACATCTCCTAGAGGTGGAGTTACAGGCAGTCGAGAGCCATCAGCATGGGTTCTGGGAACCAAACTCAGTTCCTCTGTAAGAGCATAGCATGACCTTAACCACTGAGCCATCTCTCCAGCCCAATAGCTGACTTCATACAAGGAGAGAGATAAGGATCTAGTTGCATTTGTCTGTGCATACCCAGTTTCCCCAACACAGTTATCTTTAGAAAGCCTGCCTTTTGTCCAGTCTTTGGCACCTGCATGGCTTTGTCTTCTTGCTCTATTCGGTTCCATTGACTTAAATGCTGGTTTTTGTGTCAGTGTCATGCTGTTATTATTACTGTAGCTCTGTAGAATAACTAGAAGTCAGGCTTGATAATATCACTAATATTCTTTTCACTTAGGATTGTTTGATACACCTGCTGTCTTTTTAACTCTGATAAGAATTTTAAGGCTTTTTTTTTTGTTTCTGGAAGGAATCATATGGAAATTTTGATACGTTGAATCCATACATTGCTTTTGGTAGAATGGTTATTTTCCCAATATTAATTTTCCAATCCCTGAGTATGAAATGTCTTTACATTTTATTGTGTCTTCTCCAATTTCTTTTTGAGTTTTGAAGTTTTCATTACATGGGTAATTGACTCATTTGGTGAGATTTATTACAAAGTACCTTTAAAGACAACTATTAATGGAATTATCTCCCTGCTACCAGGACCATTTTGTTCCTAGGTACATTGAACAATGACAGGGATGCCTTGGAAAAGATGTTGACTCTATCCACAGAATGGGTCACCCATCTTACTTACTTGATTATTTAACTCTTCTTTTGTTGAGGTTGGCTTTTGATGAGAATTTACAGGAGATACAACCTTCTTCACGTTTACCCATTGAAAGGTATCTGTCCATATATTCTTTCCCACCAGTTTTTCAGTCATTTTCCTGCCAAGTTCATTGATTCTATGGCCTGTAAATCAGTCAGTATACAATCACACACCTGGCTGATTTTTTTCTCCAAAGTGCATGATCATTTATATCACTCGGAGTTCTGCCCACTGTGAAGGTTTCCTTTCCACGCTGCCCTTCAGGAGTGTCCACTTAGGACCTTGTGTCTGTGTAGCATGTAGAACCATAAGTAAATTACACCTTAGTGTTCTCTTGCTCAGTCAACTTATAGAGCACATCCCATGAGGCCTTAGGTACATTCTTGCAAGTAGAAGACACTTCAAGAGGAATAAGATCCACAGGCCCCGGGGGAAACGTTTCCAAGTAACTTACTTGTGCTGCATGTATAGTAGCTCAGTTTATATAATAACTCATTGGTTCATTGCCAAGTCTCCTGTACCCACTAAGGCCCAATAGAAAGACAAGGATTGTCTCTAAAATGTAGAATAGTAGTCTGCAGATGACAGCAGAGTCTTTCTCCAAAACACCAAGGGCTTTCACTTTGAGTCACATACAGGGGCCTGCCATAGCATCTAAACAGCATCTTTGTCTGCACTAATAGTTCAAGTGCCATGGGTCTGTTGGCTGCTGTAGATGAGACAGAATAACACGTTCCAAGTGAGGAACGTGTTGCCTCTAAAATATAAGCAGGCCCATTAAGCATTGGTGGTGATAGCAGAAAAGAGTAACAACATATGTTCCACCTTAGAAGGGATACCTCTGCATGTACCCATATTACTGGGCATCTAGAAATTTTAGTAAAGTAGAAGGCTCTTGAATTTTGGCTGGAACTATATACCACCCTTCAGTTCACGAAAAATCCAGAGTGGTTGCTACCTCCAACTCATTTGGTCCAGTCAGTGTAACGTAAACCGTATAATGAACTGCTGTGATACTATGTGGGAAAAAAAAAAAAAACTCTCAAGACTTCTGTGAACTAATAACACTAGACTGGAGAATTAATATCACCTCGAGGTAAAACAATAAAGATGTTAAATAAAAGAAAATCGCTTGGTGGTACTTACCAACAGGGGTGGAGAAACATGTATTTGGAAGATTGTTAGTGGCCTCCCAGGTGCCAGGAGGCAGAACAATCCACTCAAGGAAGGAAACTGCCTCTGGGACAGTAGCTTCTACCTTATAATCAGTTGCCCATGACCGGTCTTCCACACAGGTCAAACTGAAGAGTTAAAAGGAGGAGCAATCACCATCCCTACCTGACGCAAGTCCTTGTTGATGGCACTAATGTCTGGAATATCTTTAGGGGTGTGATATTGGATTGGGTTTCTATCTTCCATGCAAGAGGAAGTTCAGATGGCTTCCATGGACTTCCAACTTTTATTCCAAGGGTCAGTGAGCCAATGTTTATTTTTTGCCAGGATCTATCATACGTATGTGTTCTAAACTAGAAAAATAACCACAGACTGAATTTGGGGACCCACTGTTCCCACCATGACTCTGATTTGAGCCAAAGTTCCACTGACGATCTGACCTCCATAAGTTCCTAACTGAAAGACCACAGTGCTTTTTGGGGGGTTCCCATAATCAACGCCAATGCAGACCTATATTTAACAAGCCCCAAAGGTCTTATTCCTTTTCCACATGTACAGTCGCCATAGGAAAAGACTGTATGGCTCTTTGGCTAAAACTTTAATCGCAAAACTTACAGTCATTGTATCAAGGTCCCTTTTCAAGGAGACATGCTCTGCTCTTCATTCAACTAGTTCTGAGTCTGTAGACTTGCTCAAATCAGGAAATTGGTTGAGGGGAAATTAGTTGATTTTCTGTGCTATAATTCAAGGTTGCCTTTGTCATCCACTTATCCTGGAATTTTTCTGCTTATGCAGATCAAGCTACAACTCACTTAAGAGGCTTCCTATCTATTTCGTTTCTGGGAATGCCATGACTAATTAGTGCCAAAGGTGTGTACACACGTCAGACCATTATGAATGTCACTTTACCTGTGCCGTCTGTTACATTCACTTTGCCTTCAGGGTTCTGCACCGCCACTTGGCCCTTGCTCACCTGGGCTCCTAATAGTCAATTATATTATCAAAATAAGCATCTGCAGGCCCCACTAGAATGTCCGGCATACATAGAAAAGTAGTAATGAGTTCTTTGGATACCCTGGTGCTCATTTTATGAGTTTATTTTTTTTAATTTCAACACTGTTCATGTAATAATTTTGTCAATTTCTTCTCTATTCTTTTTGTTTTGATTTCTCTCTCTCTGTCTCTGTGTGTGTGTGTTCTGCTGTGTAACAGTTTTCTCCAAGACTGAAACCTTTCATCCAAAAGGAGAGCTTCATACGCCAGAAAGCAAATAACTAGAAATAGCATAGGAAATCCCTGAAACTGACCAGATTCCCTGGACTCTTCTTTCCAAGAGTAAGCAGGTGAAAGTCTGTCTTAGAGAAGTCAAGCCGCAAAGAAGACTCTGAGTAGACCCACTGCCTGGAAGAAGCAAAACCCAGCCAAGCTGCCTGGAAGAGGTTTGGAGTAATTAAATCTCTCGGAAAGGACACTCCATCTGTTGGCTGTGCAGTGTGCTCCAGAACCCCAGTTTTCCTGAGATATCACTCATGCTGGGTGACATCACCAGGCTCTGGTGATGCAGTTGTCTCTAAGTCATTTCTGCTCCTCACCTCTATTCCTGTAAGTAACGCCAATAAAATTTATTGGTTCTCCAAGTTGGACTTTGGTGGTATCCATAATTTAGCATGTCATGGGCTCGCTCTCTGTGGTGGATAGGTGTGCGTGCTGTGTCTCCCCCAGAAAAGGTTTGTCACATAACATAGCATGCACACACGTGTGTGTACAGCCTAGATGTCAACCTCACATGTTTTCCTCAGATGTCATCAACCTTGTTTCTTCAGAGAACATCTCTTGGTTGGTCTAGAACTCAATGGTTAGACTAGACTAGCTGGCCAATACACCTCTATAATCTGCCTACCTCTGCCTCCCAGCTGCTGAGATTACAAGTGGCTGCCATGACATGCTTAAAAATGGTCCTGGTGACCAGATACAGGTCTTCATGCTTCCATGCCAAGTGCTTTCCCGGCTGACCTGTCTCCCAGCTCATAAATCTGATTTTTATGGTATTGCTGAAGAACTATTGTTTGGACCCTCCTGCTGTGGGGGATAGACTTCACACAGTAAATCCGCTCCACCATTCTCAGGCTTCTGATCTTTTGAATCCCAAGAACAACCTTAAGCCAAGGGATAGCGGTTATTCGATTCTTTGAATGCAGATTTTAGCCAACCAGTCACATAAACTCTTAACACCTTTTAAAACTATGTGTGCTGCAATAGTAAAGCCCAAATCTCTGCCTTGTGGAACCCATGGCAACAAACTGATCCAGTTTTGTGTTTCTCCCAGCATTCCACACCCTTATAATCCATCTGCACGCACATTCTGTTTCTGTTAATTTGAAAACTCAAGTTAGGGGTATGGTGCATCGCTTCATTGCTCACACTCTGTACCTTACTACTAAGGTCCCAAGGAACCTTAAGTCTGGTTATAGATCTAGAAGCCGAGATCAGTTGTGAAAATGGGCCCTTGATGGGGCATAAGCATTTCTGACAAAAACCAAACAAGAGTGACTGTAGCCCTGGTCCCTGAGTCATGTTAGTGCCTCCATGAAGCCAATCAAAGCATCTGACACTGGGGCTTTTGTGGAATCGTCCTAGCATCTTATCCCATCTACTCTCGAAGCACTTGTAGACGATCTGGTAGCTCTCCAGTTATAAATCTGCTTCTCATCTCCTGCGATTTTATTACAGAGCTCTCTGTGTCCCCAGCGTCAGCACTCAAGGGACTCTCAGAATACATTCGTTACATATTTTCATCACCTCCTCCCTTGCCCTCAGTCCCTTCTCTGTGCATTTTGCTCCTCACTCCGCGCACAGCCTGCCCTAGGTTGATGCTTTCTTGCTTGAGGGCCTTGACATTCAGTACTTGCACGCATTCTTCCTCTAGCTCACTGTAAGAAGAGGGTTTCTTTTTTTCTCTCTAATTACTTCTAGTTCCATGTTGTCTCTGGTCTGGGTCTCTCCAGTCCTTCTCTAGAAGCCCTTGGCTTGTGTGGTGACTTGATTTGGGTCAGGAAGCCAAAGTTTAGAGTAACGGCAAGAAGATAGTGCCAAAAAAATAAATGAAAGAAAGAAAGAAAAAAGAAAAAGAAAGGAATGAAGAAGGAAAGAAGAGAGAAAAGCTGCAGGTGAGCAAGGCTCTATGGAGTGCTGGTTTCAGGCTGTCTGAAGTTCCCAGCCCCATGGTATGCACACAAGTAGGCCCGAGTGAAAAATTCAGTCACAGAAACTAGAGAACCCAGAACAACAAAGTACATGCTGGAAGGGGCACTGGGGTAGCTGGGATGTGTAGCTTGCTTGGTTTTCTTCTAATGAAGGCTGACATTTCCAAGAAGAAAACCAGAGCAGACCCCATCCCCATCCCAACATGGAGCTGAATTGTTTGAAATCATTGGAAGAGTCGGTCCTGCTTTCACATACATGTCATCCAGCCACTCACGTGTGCACACACACCATACTCACACACCACGCTCTCATCCTACCCACAAATACACACGTACAAGACTCACACATCACACACATACACATCTACACCACATACACACACGTACGCACTGCACACAATACACATATGCTCACATCCCCCTACACACCTACACAGACACAACGTTCAAACAATGTGCTCACATATCAGATGCATATACACACAGACACCACACACACATACATATGCACACATATATTTAGATATACCGTATACATACATCACACCATACTCATACCCTCCACACATATACACTATATTTACACACCACACATAACATACTCTCACCCCACCAACACATATACACACATGCAATATTCACACACCATACTCACATATCATACACATACACACACATACACCTCATACACACACACACCAGCAGCAGCAGCAGCAGCAGCAGCAACAACAACAACAACACACCTCAGTGACTAGAATGGTCTCTGAAGATTCTTTAGGTCACTGACAAGCACAATCTGATCATCACAGCCAGGTTGAATATTTATGCTTCAGGAAACTCATACAGGGATTTATCAAGAAGGGACCTAAAGCTCAGAGTTACTGGTTTTCTTGTTTTCTATTAATCTCTACTGCCACCCCGGGTTCAAAACAGCAAAAGCTTCTTGTACAGATGCCTCTGCCTTCCTAGTGTCAGCTGCAGAGGAATCTCAATGAGGTCCCGGCATTCAAAGGATGGATGTAACAATCGCCACCTTTGAAAATGGATCTAGCTTTTCTTGGAAAAAAAGGAAGCAGTGTAGCGCCGAGACTAAGGTGTTTCTTAAAAACTAACCATGCAGTGGAATGAGTCTTTAGCTCGACAGCCCAGCAAGCAGGGAAGCCCCTGTTTGTGTGTGCACATGAGTGGTTTTATACCACCACCCAGTGGCAGAAAGGCAATATTGTTCTTAAATAGAAAAAGCGGTTCTTGTATACTGTCTTTATTTTTGTTGATTGATTGATTCATTAGCTGATTGACTTTACATAACAAACACAGTTTCCCCTCCCTGCTCTTTTCTTGCTCCCTCCCCCACTTTCCTTCTAGTCCCGCCTCTCATCGACTCCTTCTGTCTCCATTTTGAAGGGGTAAGGCCTCCCATGGGAGTCAATAAACCATGACATATCAAGTTGAGGCAGGACCAAACTTCTCCCCCTTGCATCAAGGCCGGACAAGGCATCCCACCATAGAGAATGAGCTCCAAAGAGCCAGCTCAAGCAACAGGGACAGGTACTGGTCCCACTACTAGGGGCCCCACTAAAGACCAAGCTACACAACTGTCACCCCCACGGAGAAGGCCTAGGTGGATCCCATGCCAACTCCTTAGCTGTCAGTCAAGAGTCCATGAGCTCCTACAAGCTCAGGTTAGCTGTCTCTGTGGACTTCCCTGTCGTGATCTTGACTCCCTTTGCTCACAAAATCCCTCCTCTATCTCTTCAACTGGACTCCTGGACCTTGGTCCAGTGCTTGGCTGTGGATCTCTGCATCTGCTTCCATCAGTTACTGGATGAAGGCTCGTGTTTGTCTTTCTGGGTCTGAGTTACCAAAATGATTTTTTTCTAGTTTCATCCATTTACCTGCAAATTTCATTATGTCATTTTTTTCCCCGCGGAGTAATATTCCATTGTGTAGATGTATATTTCCTTTCCCATTCTTCAGTTGAAAGGCATTAAGTTGCTTCCAGGTTCTAGCTATTATGAATATTGCTGTGATATAAAAAATTGGGCCAGATGTGGAGGAAAAGAAGCTGTGACCAGCCGCCTGGAGGCCGCCGAGCCAGCAACGCCTGAGCCATTCGAGCTGCCATCGCCGCGCCCCCGTGGCCACCACCAAGGACAATCATGAGGACCGTGATACCTCCACAGAAAATGCAAATGAATCCAACCATGACCCTCAGTTCAAGCCAATAGTTTCTCTTCCTGAGCAAGAAATTAAAACACTGAAGGAAGATGAAGAGGAACTTTCAAGATGCAAGCAAAACTATTCCGGTTTGCTCCAGAAAAATGACCTCCCAGAATGGAAGGAGCAAGGCACTGGTGATGTCAAGATTCTGAAACATAAGGAGAAAAGGGACCATCCGCCTTCTCATGAGGAGGGACTAGACTCTGAAGATACGCGCCAACCACTATATCACAACGATGATGGAGCTGAAGCCCAATGCTGGCAGCGACTGTGCCTGGATCTGGAATACTCACGCCAACTTTGCAGATGAGTGCCCCAAGCCTGAACTGCTCGCCATCCACTTCCTAAATGCTGAGAATGCACAAAAGTTCAAGACAAAGTTTGAAGAATGCAGGGAAGAGATTGAAGAGAGAGAAAAGAAAGGACCAGGCAAAAATGATAATGCTGAAAAGGTGACTGAGAAGCTGGAAGCCCTCTCTGTGAGGGAGGCCAGAGATGAGGCTGAAGAGAAATCTGAGGAGAAGCAATGAATCTGTCTGTCCTTTTCCTTCCTTTTTCTTTTAAAAAAATTTCCCTACCCTTTAAGGTTTGTTTTTATTCTGTTTTGTTTTTACAAGGGACTTTATAATGAACTGAATTCCAACATAAAATAAAATAAATTGGGTACTGATTTAAACGGAAAATTCTCAAAAGGAGAATTTTGAATGGTCGAGGTACACTTAAAGAAATGTTCAACAGCCTAGCTATCAGAGAAATGCAAATCAAAACAACTCTGAGATACCATTTTATACCTGTCAGAATAGCTAAGATCAAAAAATGTTTAGCCGGACAGTGGTGGCGCACGCCTTTAATTCCAGCACCTGGGAGGCAGAGGCAGGCAGATCTCTGCGAGTTTGAGGCCAGCCTGGTTTAAAAGAGCTAGTTCCAGGACAGGCTCCAAAGCTGCAGAGAAACCCTGTCTTGAAAAAACAAAAACAAAAGAAAAAACATTAATGACAGCCTATGCTGGAGAAGATATGGAGTAAGGGGACCACCCCTCCACTGATGGGAGTGTAAATGTGTACAGTCACTTTAGAAACCAGTATGGGAGTTTCTCAGAAAATTGAGAATCAGTCTACTTCAAGACCCAGAGATACCACTCTTGGACATATACCCAAAGGATGCCCAATCTTACCACAAGGACACTTGCTCAACTACTGTTTTTATTTTTAATCCAATCACTACGTGTTTGTTTAAGTGCCTAGATTGTTCTAAACATAAACTAGAAGTTGGCAGTGTAGTAAACACTCATTACAAAAGCCTGTGTGCTGAATTCATAGAGATCTTCTCTGCTCCTCTTACAGGTATCTTACAAGGAATCCAATAACTCTGTCTTCAATTCCAAGAAAACAGCTCCCTCTCATTCCTTCATCTATGATGAAAAGTGGCCTCATCATCTCAGGGCCATTGCAGATTTAAGTCTGTGATGAGAAATGCCCCTGTGTGGGTATTTCTAGGGATGGAGAGGACCTCGCAAAATCTTCCTGGATGATAAACACCCAGTTGACAGCAGTCTGAGAATACAAATTCCCAAGTCCTAGCTTTGGGTCATCAAGTGAAGCATCAAGTCTTCACTTTTTCCTTTCCTTTTCTTTTCTGTTTTCCCTTTATCTGGCAGTAGCGGTTGGACCTGTGACTTTGACCAGGTTAGGAAATCCAATCTACCTCTGAGCTGCATCCTCGGATTGGAGTTTTTGAGTCAAGTTGTTGCTATGTTGCTGGCACTGAACTCATTATGCAACCCAAGATGAACTCAG
>NC_022016.1:70117731-70118319 GCF_000317375.1 Microtus ochrogaster
CAGCTTTCTTTTTGTCATTGCCTTTAGATTTGTTTCTCACTCTATTCCACAAACTGCCAGCTGAGACTAAGGAATGCCTTAGTTTCCAGTACAAAGTCCTAATCATTGCTTTGTTTTTCAACCACTGAAGTGACCTGGAAGAGAGTTATTTGATCCCTCTAGCCTTCACTTCTCTAACTAGAAAAGTAAAGCAGAGAGAAATTTACCCTGTAGAATGAAAAGGTGTGTTATCCTTCAGGAAAATGGAGGCAAAATTCCTTAGAGTTCTAGGATTCTTAGCCTTTCACTTGTCAAAGGAGTATATAGATCTCAACTTCTGGGGAAATGTTATAGCTCTATAACTTTATAGAACCCTCCAGAAAAACACCATCAGATAATTAGCTATGTTGATGTAATAAAGATGATTTTAATGCATTGGTGCATTTACAGAAGTGAAGGAAAACACATGAAATCTATGAACTAAATAGTGAGAGTAGCAGACTAATTCCTGAACCAGGAGCAGTAGTGAGTAAGGCAGTGTTAGACTCCCTGGAAGAAAGCTCTGCAGTTGGCACCCATCTAGGGTCTTAGATCATTACACATTCCATT
>NC_022016.1:70118973-70126490 GCF_000317375.1 Microtus ochrogaster
CAGAGCCTGTAAAATATATTGACACTACATTATGTCCATTATTCCTGAGTGTATGTAAATTATGAGACTCAAAGAAGGAATGCACAACATGGCTGAAGTTTTTATAACATCCCTAGCTACCAAGGGAAAGGAGCTTGGGTCTTCTAGATGTAGACATAGCTACAAGCTATGCAAGCTCGTGTCAAGGAAGTGAGGTAACGGAGGCTTTCTTTCTGTACAAAAGAGAAGGCTCTTGGGTAATAAAGCCTGTCTCAGAGAAGCCCTCAGATGAGCATGTGGTAGCCTGTAACAATGTGGTATTGGCCTTCTTCCATGAGTTCATCTTCTCTCATGGGCAAGACGCTGAAGAGGGATTTATGAAGACCCTCCTCCTTTGCAGAGTTATCTTTGGGCAGGTCTTTAGAGAAGTCTCCTTCTGATGTAGTGTCCTGTCAATGGGAGACAGGAGAATTAGGGGGTCAGAGAGACTGTCATCATTCTTTACTTAAAACCCTCACGTCTGTCAAAGTGCACGCTTTGAAGTGTGTACTGTATACTTTGGATATTCTGGGCCCCAACAATTATATATATGAACATATGATTAAGAGACATAGATGGCGGGACAAATCTGAGCCTAGTCAGAGTGACACTAGCGGAAGCTGGTGCCCAACTGCGGAGACCTAGTGACATAGAGGTCATGGAGGTGACTGCTCTACAAGAAGCTAACATGATGATGGCAACAGCACTGAAAGTGGAGCTCTGAGTTTGGCAGGTGTTTCCCACATTTTTAAAGTGGAGTCAACAAGAAGTAGAGCTAAACAAGCAACAGAAAAAAATAAAATGCAACTAAGGTCTTTGAATATGTTTAAAAGGCAGACACTGTTAGATCAACCTTTGGAGAGAGCAAAGGGAAATGTTCAAATATGGAGCCCATAGTAGTGGGCTCTGGAACATAGGATCATGAGTTCCTGGTACATTGTTTTCAAAGCTCTACACAAACAGGGGATAGTTTACATTGTTTGGGCTTCTGGGCTTCTGTAAGCTTCATGTACCTTTTTAGAATCTTTAGCTGAGTTATGAATTAAATAAACATGAACCAGGTTAAAAGAAGAAATACAAAAGCAATTATCTATGCAGGAGTCTCATATTAGCATGAGACTCAGGAAAAGCTGGATTAACAGGGCAGTCAGGCTCTGGGGTGGTGGGGTCAGGCTGTATGCACACTGAGAGGTGAGATGAGCAAACGCATGGTGAATAAAGATTGACCTGCTGTCAGATAAAAGTCCCCAGGGTGACAGACACCCTCTGAAGAACTGTTCTTCCCAGCACAGGCACTCAGTGTTATAAAATCTCCTTTATAGGTTGTTGGGACCAATTGAGTCCTGGCCTTCAGCTGTTCTTCCCTGCTAGAGCCTTCTAATTGAAGTTACTAAATCTGTGCCTTGCCTAGAGGATCAGAGGATGGGATTTTCACCTGTTGGCCATTGACTGATGGGTATTTAAGCCTCCATGGTGCTATTAAAGAAGGGCTTTGTACCAGTGATTGGAGGTTTGTTTCCTCAACCTCCAGCCCCTTTCCTGAAGCTTGCGAACTGGATTCTAGTGCATAGAGCACAGATGGAGGGGGGGGGAGGGCAGTGCGCGGCAATAGATGTCAAATCATCTTACAACTACTATGTCTAAAAATTTCTGAAAATAAACACCTGATGTCTATGAGTAATGTCAGGGGCAATAAATCTTGAGTCCCAATAGTTTCTTAAATGTGCTATAGCAAAATGCCATAAGCTGGGTAGTTTAAAATGACAGAAAGTTATGGTATTTCATTGAGGATAGAAGCCCCAAGATATGAGCAGGCCATGCTCTCCCTGTCAGCAATAGGACAGAGCACATTCTGTGTGCTTTTCCTGGTTTCTAATATTACTGGAAATTTCCATCAGCACTCTGACTTCTACCCCTGTTAGCATGTGGTTTTCTCCCCCATGAGCATGTGTGGAGGTGGGTGAGAAAAATGGCCCCCAAATAGTGGATGTAAAGGGAGGCATGGTCTTGTTGGAGGAAGTGTGTCACTGTAAAGGTAGGCTTTGATGTCTCATATGTGCTCAAGCCTTACCCAGTGAGTCAGTCCACTTCCTGTTACTGACAAAATGTTGGACTCTCAGCTCCTTCTCCAGCATATTGTCTGCTTACCTGCCACCATACCCCACAATGGTGATAATGTACTTAATCTCCAAACTGTAAGTGAGTCACTCCAATTAAATATTTTCCTTTATGAGAGTTACTGTGAAGTCCGGTGGTGGTGGTGCACACCTTTAATTCCAGCACTAGGGAGGCAGAGGCAGGTGGATCTATCTGAGTTCGAGGCTTACCTAGTTTACAAATTAAGTTCCAAAGCTACAGAGAAATCCTGTCTCAAACAAACAAAAAACAAACAAAAAGAGTTACTATGGTCATGGTGTCTCTTTACAGCAATAGAAACCCTAACTAAGACAGTTCTCTATCCCTCAGCTCCTCTTAAAGGGCAGGAACCATGTTGACTCCACCTTATTCTATTATAAACACATTTTAGCCAATTACATTTGCATCAGCTCTCGTTTCAAATAAAGTCACACTCAAGACAAGGGGATGTGGATACTGAGATACTATCCAATCTAGGGCTTTGGGTTTAGATCTTGACCCAGCTACCAATTAGCTGTATAATCACAAGCAAGCTGCTGGATTTCTATCAATAAATGAGGGCAAGAATATTAACCCTCCAGGTCTTCTATAAAGGCATGTGAACGGGCATAGTGTGTGCCTGGTACAGAGAAATTCTTCCCACAGAAAAAGAGTAAATGCTATCAAATATAAGGGGAGAGGAAAAGGTCATGTAGATCTGAACCAGAATGTGCCTTTTAAACCAAGAAGCCAAGGAGATAGTGCCATTCTTTTGCCTCTCATATTATACTTAGTAACTAGCAAAACATCTGACTTGGTTCAGGGCATGCTGGCATGTAGTTACCCATTTCTTAAAGATGCAAGTGATAACATTCTCTTCCAGCTTCATCTTAAGGACTAAGAAGACATGCACTCTCTCCTAATCAGGAAGTATCTATTGCTGTCTTCTCAACTCCTTTCCCTCCATGTGCAAGCCAGATGTTCCAGATAGAAGTCATTTTAATTTGGTCCCAAATATTCCCGTGTCTCTCTTCTTAGGAGAAGGGAGATGTAAGACCCACTCGGCATACACCAGTTGCCTTGTCAGCCTAATTGAACTTCTTTCCTTAAGGTTGGGTGGCATAAATTCAGAGATACGCTATGCCCAGAGGCCAGGACTAACTGCCTAGAAGACTTAGTTGGCTTTCTCATTTTTCTGATCAAATACTGAGACCAGAAGCAAATTAAGGGAGGGAAGGTATATTCTGACTCACAATTTAGGGTCTCCAGTTCATTGTGTCAGGAAGGTGTGGCAACAAGAGGCTGCTTGCTCACATCTCAGGGGATCAAGAAGCAGAAAGGATGGGAATGCCAGCATTCCCCCCTTTTTATTCAGCCAGGGACCCCCTTCCTATGAGTTAGTAACACTCACATTCAGAGGGATTCCTCCCACTCAGTTAATTCTTCCCGGAAATGCCCTCCCAGACACATCCAAAGGTGTACTTTACACAGGAACTAATGCTTGTGGGCATTTCTTCATCAGTTACACTGGCAATCCAAGTGGAGCATCACAAGAACCAATCACATTTTCGAGTGTATTGTAAATTAGAGACATAAGATATTAAGCCCTTTTGAAAGAGGTTGAAGACAATTACAGAGCCCGACTCACTGTAGAGTATGATTTTTATTAGGAGAAAGAAGCAAGGGGTGAGAACTTTGGAGAGAAAATATTGTCACCTGAAGAAAAGAAAATCCCAGGGCCAGTATCTACACTATTCACACTTGGGGAATGTTCCAATGTTCCTATCGAAATGGCCATGGGGATTTATGCATGCATATGTGCACAGAATGTATAAGCAGAATGTAAACACAGACACAAGGACTTACAAGGTCAATGCTCACCATCTTAACATCTAGTTCTTTCATTTCTTAGTTTGTGGTTTGGGGCAAGAAACAGTCTCAGTATGACTCATGCAGGGACCATAGCAGCCTCTATAGTTGTTTCAAAAACTGAGTTTCTTGCTATACACTTGACACCTAGAAAATTGCTTTACCCATAGATGATTTTAAAAATTATTGCAGCTCATTAATTCATAGTTTTAAGTCAAGACATAATGCTGTAATTATACTGTCTCATCAGAATCATATCATGTATTTTGCTTTGGAACTATGACCACTCAAGGACTCTGTTTCTAACTGATTCCTAGCTGAATAGGTGTCAAATAAAAGAAATAGATTTTATAAATTAGATTGGTGGGGACTCCATGATACAGCTCCTGTGAGCTTTTCACCCATGTTGAGACAAAAGTTTTAAAGACACAACTTTCTGGACTCTTCTAGGATCCTGATCATTTTCCCTGAACAAGTTCCTGTTGAACCAGAGCCAGAATGGAGCAGTGCAGAAGGCTAGCACAGCATGAAATAGAAGCCACAGGACTAGTGGAGGCTGAGAAGGGCATCTCCTTCAGCTCCCAGGTCTTCAGGGGTGGATGATTGAGGCTCCTTTTTCTTAGACTTCTACTGCATATCATCCTCCCTTAGCTCACTGATGCTTCTGAAAGGAGCCAAGGGAACCAGGAGATTTCTAGTAAATGAAGAATTTTGAGAAATGATGACCCTCCATTCTCCAAGGTAGAATTTTCTTCTATCCCTTGATCCCGCAGGTCAAGACTTTAGATCCGTAGAAATGAAGAAGCTTCAGTTGGATCTTTAGCCATCATCAACCCTTAAGATTAAGGGATCATTGTCCTTGGTTTCTCTGGGTTTTCACCCTACTTCATGTTCTGGCTTTGTGGGAATCTAGCCAATTTGGATGCTCACTTTCCTAGACCTAGATGGAGAGGGGACGACCTTGGACTTTCCACAGGACAGGGAACCCTGACTGCTCTTCGGACTGGAGAGGGAGGAGGAGAGGAGTGGGGGAGGGGGAGGGAAATGGGAGGCTGGGAGGAGGTAGAAATTTTTTTCAATAAAAAATAAAAAACTATTTTTAACCCCCCCCCCCAAAATTTAAAAGGACGTGGGAATTGTGCTGCGGTACCCAATAAAGTAATCAGTGGGGGAATCAGGGATGAAATAATAAAGTTAGATTGTACACATGAAATTCTCAATAAATAAATAAAATATAGTTTTTTAAAAAAAGATTAAGGGACTAATGCCTCAGGAGAAAATTTGGGCAAGAGAGAAAGACAGGAAACATTAAGGGGATGTGAAAAGAAAAGGAGGAAGGAGGTTTCCCACAGAATCCAGTTGAAGTTTCTCTTCGTCTAAGAATTAACAACAGCACAATTAACATTTGCTCTGAAGATTCTCTGTGTAAAGGCAATATTCCTTTCTTGTAGAGATATTTCAAGCAAGAATGTTAAAGTAGCAATTGCCATGCTAATACCTTACTCTTGAGTTCCTTAAAGTTTAACCTTAGTCCTCACACAGCAGTGAAACTCTAGCTTCTTGACGATCTCACAAACAAGATTGTGAGCTTTGTTTAGAGTTAAAACACACATCTTAACTCCCTTATGATCTAATAGAATAAGGCTTCTTCCAACCCCTGTGACCTGAGATTTCATCTTCTCAGCCTGTATATGAGGCAGCTCTTGATCCACCCTATGGTATCACTTATAAGAAAATATACATATATACTTTATATATGATCTTTACTTTAGAAGCGATAGCCATTTATCAGCCTCCTACCCTGACCTCAAACCACACAAGCCAAAGGCAGTGCCTGGAACAAGACCGACAGGACAGCCAAAAGAACAACATGTATCTCCCTAGGCGAGGTGCTGGCACAGTTTGTAAGTAGTGTCAAAGCAAAGAAAGAGTTCTTTTTAGTGCATATTCTGTCTGTTGCTGTCCCCCACTTCTTTCGATTGTTTTTACTGACACTTTTGACATTCACACATTCCCAATGTTACAGGTTCTTTGCACAGGTTTATTATTCATAGGAAAGATCAGGATTAAAGCGGAGCACCACAGAGGACCAGGAAAGTACCAGCTGTGATAACACAGAGTTCTGAGGCTTTGAAAGGAGAACAGAAGGAACGAGAGCAGTCAGCCACTTCCTACCCGAGGGGCTCTTACTTCACTGAGACAGGCCGTCCTTACTCTCAGAGTCTACCCAAACAGAAAGGCCTTCTATTCTCGAACAATTGCTCTCCTAGGTCTTAGAAGAATATATATAACCAGAACTCAAAGTAACCAGCTGAACCCCTGGACTATAAACAGTAGGGACAAGTTACATCTTGAGGCTTTAACATTTTCTTAATTGCTGTTCTTAATTAAGAAGACAAACAGCACAGACAGAAGTTTATCCTTTGGGAAAGATGACTGATCAAATACCTTATCCCCTTGCTCCAGCCCAGCAAGTAACAGAGTCCTTAAAACAATGACCTTCATCTAATGATCTCTAGCAGTGAGATCAGACAAGACTGGTTGAGTCTGACCATAGGGGGGAGGCTTATTTTGACACTTTCCTTGTTCTTGGCAGCAGACTACACAAAGTAGAGTTGAAGAAGGATGCCGTCGTTTAGAACGGTAGAGCTGGAACTGAGAGGGAAACGGGTGGTGTGCTCTTCTCATAATAATCGTAGCAAATACTGGTAATTGATAAAAGTAAATCTACTTTTCAATATATCTCAACAATTTTGAATCTCAATGTAACTCTTTCCCATAAAAGTACAAAGTAGTTAATTTGGGTATGACTTTTAATACATTATATTCATACCAAACTGAAAATGTGTCAAAATCTACTCTGAGCATTTTAGCTAACACAAACCATAATTAGCAATTGGTTAAGCTTCACTGCAACCCGTGAGGTCCAATCCCTATGCTCCCTGGGTTCCACTCCAAAATGGTGGGTGAAAGTCATTACACACTCAGAGAAACTGGAGTCTTTGGAATGATGGGGGGGTTCTTCTAGTCTTTTTACTTGTACTAGACAGCAGCAAGTACCCATGGGATTTCCCACACCACTGTGGTTATAAGAGTAGAGAGGAGATTCTGCAGGGCACCCAGGTTGATGGACCAGGGGAAAATTCTAAGTTCCATTACCCACTTGCAGGAGTGTTGATTCTAGGAAACAATATGCTTTTCATATCCCCAAGAGGAGCATGAAGGTGAGCCCAATGACAGAGGAATTTGGAGTGTTTGGGAACTATGACATGGCCACAATTATGTCATTGTCATAAGGCTCTGAGGGCTCCCCAGAAACTGAGATGCTATATCAGATAAAGAAAAGGTTGGGTGGGAAGTGTAAAGTGATGGTATTTACCCTTAATCAATTAAACCCTCGTTATGACAAAGCTAACTAAATTGGCAGCACTGGGTCCCATTATTGCTGGAATATAAGCCTAAGGAAGAAATTATATTTTGTTTTAGAGGGAACAAAACTAATATTATATATATAT
>NC_022016.1:70127989-70134309 GCF_000317375.1 Microtus ochrogaster
AGCATGTGCTTTATCCACTCCAGGGGAAAGTTCACCATTCCACATTGCATGAAGTCATTATGTCTGCGGAGCCTCTTCCAATCTCCAATCCAATAATTTTAACAACTGTTTTGATATTTACCGCATCTTTATCACTCAATTACAGAAAAAGTACAAAGGTTAGATATGGTGATGACATGTGCCAATGATGAAGAAAAACAGTCACACCAGCTTAACCTGCAGAAGCTAGTTTATATGAAATCATCAACCGTGGCTGTATAGCGTCCTATGAGTTTTGGCAAACACATGCAGGAGTACACAGCTATTATAATCAAGATGTGGGTTAAACCAGTGTGACAGTCAAGACACAGAATAATTCCATCTCCCGTAAACTCTTCATTTTGTCACTTCGTCGTCACTCATCCGAACACTTGCCTGAGACAACCAGCTCGTGCAAACAAACTGTGCTGTTGCTAGGCATTTGCTCACGTCTCCCCTTAGCACCTAATCTAACTCTGTGTAAGCTACAGAGATGATGTCCGCATCGTGTGTGCCTGGCTTCCTTGTCATCTGCTTAAGTAATTAGGAGTCATCTCCACGAACCAGCTTTCCACTCCACAGTCTCCCTATCAACTTATCTGTGATTGACGGCTTCTTACCCTTATGTTTTATTTCTTTCTATTATCTTTGGATGTAGTGTGTTCTTTTCTTCTTTAGAAGCTTAGACGATTGACCAGAGACTTTTCCAGCCACATGTATACATTTTATGTCCCAATCTTCCCTTCTAGCAGTGTTATAACTGTACAACATGAATCTAGATCCATTATTTGTATTTTCCTTTAGTAGCGTTATAGCTTACCCCATGACTCTAATATCTTGTCTTTTCATCTACTTGTTGTAGCTGTACCACATCAATCTAAATGTGTTATTTGTATTTTCTTCATTCACGATTTCAGCATCTTGCATCTGCCTTGTTTCTTGCTCTTTGAACCACAGGCTGCTTAAAACTGTGATGTTTAATTTCCATTTTTTCTGGATTTTAAAAATATTTTCCTATTTATATCTAGGTCAATTTCAGCATAATGAAAACGTAGGCATTTCTATAATTCTAATTCATTTAAATTTTTTTGCATTATATGTCCTGCCCCCAAAGGTTCCATCTTGGCTGGCTTGTAGCTGCCTTTAAAATCACGTCTATTCTGAGGTTGCTAAGTAGAGCAATCTGATGAGGTGAGCCATAACAATCCTGGATCATGCTGCTTATATCTTCTCAATGATGACTGGCAGCCAAAAGCTATTTGTGCTATCATTACTGAGAGAGGAGCATAGAGTTTTTTGATTTCAGCTGTGAACGTATGACTTTCGCATTCTGTTCTTATTAGCCTCCTGACTAAAATCCAAATAGATTAAGAACCTCAACAGGGTTTTGATGGCCTGAATGTGACAGAAGAGAAAGCAGGAAATCCTTGAACTCACCAGCACAAGAAAGACTTTCTGAACAGAACACCAATAGCACAGGAACTAAGAGAAATGATTAATACATGGGACTTCATGAGACTGAAAAATTTCTGTATGGCAAAGGACACCATCATTTGGACAAAGTGGCAGCCTACAGGATGGGAAATGCTCTTTGTCAACTACACATACAATATAAAATCAACTCAAAATATTTAACAATAAGAAAACAACCCAATTATAAAAATGGGGTGCAGAACTAAACAGAGTTCTCAAAAGATGAAACACAAACAACTGAGAAACACTTTAAGAAATAGTTAACATCCTTAGTCATCAGGGAAATGCAAATCAAAGCTACCTTGAGATTTCATCTTACACTAATCAGAATGGCCAAGGTAAATAAAACAAATGACAGCTCATGCTGGGTAGGATATGGGGGAAAGGGGACACTTATTCATTGCTGTTGGGAGTGCAAACCTGTACAATCACTTATGGAAATCAGTGTAATGCTTCCTTGGGAAGCTGGGAGTAGATTTACATCAAGATCCAGCTGTACTACTCTTGGGCATCTATCCAAAGGATACTACATCCTACTTCTGAGACATTTGCTCATCCGTGTTCATTGCTGCCCTATTCATAATGGCCCAAAATTATAAACAATGTGTCCAGTGGAAACTCAGGTTGTGGACAGCAGCATTATTTCTGGAGCTAGCACAGACCATGGACACAATCTCCATGGACAGCCTCCACTACAGACTTCGATATGAGTTGTTGGAAACCCCCAAACAACTCAGGCTGTTACCAAAGCTCTTGAGTGATTTTTCTCTAACCATGGTAAGGCCCTATTGCTGAATACAAAGCTTACATATTTCATCAAAAGGGAGAAGTGGGTCTGGGGCCCAACTAGAGCATTCATGCCTACTGACTGGTATTCATAGCTATAGTGGTTACTCTCCACACCACCAGAGGAGAAAGGCAACCAAACCCTGCAATCCACAATGCTGGCTTGCTTGCATGGTAACAGGGACACAAACATTGAGGGAGTACCAAACCAACACTACCTGATTGGATTTAAGGCTCATTCTACACTATGGAACCTATGCCTGATACTGTGTGGGTGGCCAAAAAGCTAAAACTAGATATGCCATAAACCTAGGGGAAATCAAATCCTATCATTCTGTTAAAGTAAGATGGTGATAAAATGACCTCCAATGGCATTCTGCTGTGCTCATAGATCAGCCTTGTTCAGGCATCATCATATAAACTTTGTCCTGCAGTAGATGGCAGTGAATACAGAAAGCCACATCTGGTCAATGTGCAGAGAGTGCGAGACTTTGGAACACTCGGTCATCAGGAAATTATGCAAAGAGGAGACAGAAAGATTGTTAAGAACCAGAGGGAATGAATTACACCAGGGAAATAGTGTCTTGCCAACACAGCAGGGCTGACACACATATGAACTCACATGAACATACCATGGCAGCATGCACAGGGTCTTCATTGGTTCAAGCAGAATGGCCCCATAGACTCATAAGGAGTGGCATTATTGGAGACCTGGCCTTGTAAAGTGGGTGTGGCCTTGTTGGAGAAAGTGTGTCCCAGGGGGTGGGCTTTGATATTTCAGAAGCTCAAGCCAGGCCGAGAGTGGCTCTCTTTGCTTGAGAATCCAGAGGTAGACCTCTCAGCTACTTCCCCAGCACCATGTCTGCCTGTGTGCTGCCATGCTTCCTATGATAATGGACTAAACCTCTGAACTGTAGGCTAATCCTGATTAAATGTTTTCCTTTGTAAGAATGATCATGGTGTGTCTTCACAACAATAGAAACCACACCTAAGACAGGAGGTGAGTGGGAGACATGAATATAACCTCCCACTTTAACCAAGAAGATGTCCCCAATGGACAATGATTGCAAAAACAATTCGTTTTCTCCAGTGGAGTCTCACTGGATATATAATCCACACATTAGGCATGCCCCATGCCTAGCAGTAGAAGGCAAACATAAAATGAACTCAATGATATTTTTGTAGATTTTGTTTGTTTGTTTCATATGTTTTGTTTGGGCATTTTCAACCATGCTTTTACTTGTATATTATGGTTTCTGATTTTGAGGGTTTTTTTGTGTGTATGTATATCTCTGGAAGTGTATGGATTTTTATACTTTTTCTTGATAAAATTAGCATATCAAAAGATTGTTTGTTCTTACATCTTTATTGACGTACAACTTACAATAGCCATCAATTGATAAATAGACTTACAAATACGTTACGTGGAAGGTGGCTCATACCTATAATCCAAACACAGAGGACTGCTGTGTTTAAGGACAATCTGGGCTATATAGTGAGTTCTAGGCCAGCCTGGGCTACACTGTGAGACTTCATGGCAAAAGAATAAACGAATAAATAAAAGAATAAAATAATTTTTAATGAAAGATAAAGAAGAACAAGAAGAAAAAATAAAAGTTTACACACACATACACACACAGTGGAATACTCTTGTATATATATAAAAAAATTAGATCCTGTCGATTGCACGAAAGTGGATAACACTACAGGGCACCATGTTAAGCAAAACAAGTCAGACACAGAAACCCAAGCTAGCTGCCCTTCATCAGCAGAAGTTAAAAATGTTGAGTGTGAAATAGAAGGAGAATAACAGTGATTATAGCGGATCAGAAGCAGAGTGAGGTAGGCAGAGTACAGATGAAGTCTGGGTAGCAAGTACCAAAACAGGTTTCACAAAAGGAGTCACTCCCAGGGTTCTACATACAGACTGACTGTAGTTTCCAATAACCTATTACACAGTTTATGTAGAGACAAATTTAAAAGTTTCAAAGACAAATGTCAAGTTGTGGGCACTAACCACTCTGATCTTATCCTCCAGTCTATGCATGCACTGAACAATTACACTATGTACTCCAGATATGTGCAGATATATGTTCTCTTAAAGGACAAAAATAATGGTTTTATAGATCATTCTTTTGCAAGGTAAAAATACTATTAGTCTCAGTCTCCTGTATTCTAGGTGGAATTTGCGTGTCTACAGATGTATTTTCTTAAAATGTGGTATTTCCCTTTAGTTTTTTGTTGTTAAATGTTATTGTATAATCACTGTAAAAATTTAGACCATAACGAACATTATTAAAAACCTAAAATTAATCACAAGCCATATTATAGACATAAAACTACTTGAAGATTTCTTTTTTCACAGTTCAACTCTAAGCTTTGGAGGACAATGTCAATGTGAACTCTGGATTCTTAACTCCGAAGTCCAGAACATTCTACTGATGTACCAGGGATGAACAATCTGATCTGGGAAAGTGTTGTTTCCTGGAAGGCAGAATGACGTGAACAGCGGCATCACAGAGACACAAGGAAAATGCCAGAATGAGAGCTATTGTGTTCCGTGGTGCCTCTCTTCATCTGCACATAGACGTCTTCCACTTTTGCCCTTGCATCTAGAATGGTGCCCAGCCTACAGAAGTCACTCAAAACCATTCGATTTCTGAAGAACTAGAAAACGAGACATCTTCCGCGATGCTTGTGTTGAGCCTTGGGAGCATGCTGAACTTTTGATGATGGTGGTGTGTGGGAGCTTGGTTCTTTAAGCAGAAGAGTTGTTCCAAGTCACATCTCAGCCATTAAAAAGGCAGCGTAAGTTACACTTCTGAAATACAACTCACGCTACTGTGTAAGCTTTATCTTCACGGCACTGTCACACTTGGTTCTAACACTGCAAAAAAGACACACAGTTATATTTGGCAATGGAGAGAGGGACAACGTCTCATCTTCAAACAACTTAGTATTTGTATTTTCCAGACTGGGCTAGGTCTGTGGAGGGTGGGCACAGAAGTGTTGACATGAAAAAGCTGGGAGAGATGGGCAGAATTTGATAGAGGAAAAAAAATATATCTTCAGCCCTAACAGACCTGAGGCTTGTAGAAAAGAATGCAACAAGATTCAGATGAACATATCATACTCATTAGAGAAAGTTCTACTATGTAAGGACTTAGTGATCATTTTGACTCACCTATGGATGTGAAATAAACACACATTAATCTACCAGAATTTTACTTTTTCTGTGGTTATTATACTTCATAGAATCTAAAATACTATTTAACAATTTCTGTTTCAGTTTAAATAACTTTTCATAGTGGGGAAAATAACTGACCCCATCTATGTTCCATAAGTGGATTTTAAAAACCACAGACACTCATAGTAATGCTTACCCAGTGCTTTGGTCAGGTACCCAGGTTTAAGTTAGCCAGTATTCAGATGTACTTTTCTGGTCGCTCATGTGATCCATGATTGAGCATCCCCTATGGCAAAGACTATAACTTCTATTCCATAATTGAAGGAAATAATTTTTAATTGGCAATAAAATACCAAGAAATCATTTTATCGTCATCATCATTATTATTATCCCACAGCTACAGCGGCCAGGCATATGGACAGCATAGAAGATGAAGCCCAAGGCTAAAGCTGACGTCTGGCAATTGAATAGAACAGGAGTCGCTCTTGACTGTGCTTGGCTTATTGACTGCCCCAGCTCTGGAAATCCTGTTGTATGCATTCTGTTACTGTGGGATGTCCTTTAGAATAAGAGTTTCCTGTTTCTTCTAACTGGAAGCATCTTAACCGATGCAGTTATAGTAGCTACTATCAAGTATATGATTTTTTGGGGGGGAGACCTTTATATCTTTTTATTCCAACTACTCTATTAAACAATGAAGGGATTCAATGAGAACCTCTGCACTGTCTTCAGCATTATTGATTCCTAAAGGGCATGGTATAATTTTAAATGCTGTGGATTTTCAAAACAATCTAAGAACCTAAGCAAACAGTTAAGAGCTGAAACTTAGGTTGGAAGGATAACAAATACTTTTTTT
>NC_022016.1:70137283-70148524 GCF_000317375.1 Microtus ochrogaster
CTTTCAGTTTATTTATATGATGGATTACATTGATAGATTTTTGTATGTTGAACCAGCCCTGTATCTCTGGGATGAAGCCTACTTGATCATAATGGATAATTTTTCTAATGTGTTCTTGGATACGGTTTGCCAGTATTTTGTTGACAAATACTTTTTTAAATGCCTTAGTTCAAGAGCCTGGGCTCTGGAAGATTACCTAAAGGCTTGGCCATGGTGTACCTAACTGACAAATCTCACAACAGTGGAAATGGAACACCATGGGAGTTGGGAGAAACAAGCCTGCAGGGAGGGACTGCTAGTTTCCTCATGGTCATTCATGGTAAAGAATTGGCTGGTTGCTTTCTTCCCTTGAAACTGGGGGACACTAAAGAATCAACCAGGATAATTTTGGGTGCAATGAGTGAAGATTTTGGTTTGTTTTTTTATAAGAAATTGGCTTGGTGGATTGGTTGGTGAGACGGCTCAGTGAGTCTGTTCCATGGCCGTAGACGATGAAACAAGAGAACGGAAACAGGGGACAATAGTTGTAGCCTGCACAGCTCCCCTGCACACATGAGAAAGAAGGAAGGGGGAAAAGAGCGAAAAAGAAAGAAAAGAGAAATAAAATTGTTTGGTTAGAGTTGGTTTATTAATCTTCCATTTTACCAGCCTGGCTAAGGGAGGACAAATTAGAAAAGCAATGTTCTCAGAAACCGAGAGATTCCTGAAAATGGGACCATGTGATCTTCCCTGGGCTACCCGCGTCATCAGCCAGCAACAGTTGTGTTTATCAGAGTCCAGAACAGAGTCTTGAGGTGAGGGATGCCCTGCATGCTCAAGGGACATCCGAAATGCTGCACCTACACAAGATCTGCCCTAATGTGGGTTCAAAGTTCATACTGATGGAAGGAAGTCAGTGAAGAAGTGGAGTTTTGCATAGTCCTCCATGCGACTATCAACCCTGATGTATAAATCTAACCAATCGTAACAACACAAACCAGGAGTCAGATATCAGGGTGAAAACCTGAAGGAACAGAGAAACAGTGGAGCAGCCACAGTGACTTCCTACCCCTTCCGTTCCTGCGTCCAAATGGGCAGAGGTCCTGTCTCAGCCCTACCTGCTCACTTCCTGTCCTCTCTCTATAGTCCTCTGAACTTCTGTGGTTAACTAGTAGCTAGCTCCTCTCTCTGACTCCAGGCAAGAACACAAACACAATATCACACAACAAACCCCATGTGTGTTTTCAGGAAAAAGGGGGAAGTAAAGATACGTTTAGATACCCTATTATTACTTAGACTCACTCAACTTCAAAGTCTGATCTGCCCTCTGCTTCTCTCACGTCATGCCCTACCCTTCTTTACCCAAACCCGGAACTCCCAGCACACCGAACACTTGCTGATCCCTCGCTTGCACGCGCGCGAGTGCGCATGCGCACCCCCCCCCACACACACACACACTAGGGACTGGTCTATAATTCCTTTTGCTCTGGTCTGTCGGCACTCTCTTCCTCCCTCAAGAGATCTGGAAGTGCTGCTTATGATTCAGGGTTTCCATGACACCTGTGCATCTCTTTTTATTTTTCCCTTTTTCAATCCCTGACACACGTTTGACCAAGATTGTTTATGTAATCCAAGTTTGGAATTTTTCTCCCTTCAGTTAATAACATTTGTTTTTCCATATTAGTTCCCAGTGTGTGTGTTCCGTTGCTGTCTTTCCACCCCTCTGCTAAAAGAAAACAGAAAATTGAAAAAAAAAAAAAGGTCTTTAGAATTAGATTTGAAGTCTTTAGTGTTGAAATAAGAGCGGCGAAGCTGCGTCCCCAGCACCCGGCCGCCCACATGGCTAGCTTAGCTTATGCCCCGAAATAATTACACGGAAACTGTATTCTTTTAAACACTGCCTGACCCATTAGTTCCAGCCTCTTATTGGCTAGCTCTTACATATTGATCTAACCCATTTCTATTATTCTGTGTAGTCCACAAGCTGGCTTACCAGGAATGATCTTAACCTGCATCTGTCTGCAGTGGGACAATCATGGCGACTCACTGACTCAGCTTCTTTCTACCAGCATCCTGTTCTGTTTTCTCCGCCTACCTAAGGGCTGGCCTATGAAATGGGCCTAGGCAGTTTCTTTATTAATAAGAAATCATTCCCACATCACTTTAGGGTATTTGTTCTTTGTTCTGGGAAAGCACTGGTGGCAATGTCTATAACCCTGCTATTTTTCTGACTAGAAAGAGTTTTAATGATTGCCTAATTAGCATTTATTTCTTTTTTCAATGATAAGAAGTCTAAGACCTTGAGAGGTGAAATGACTTCTCTGAGTATAAATGCTTTGCCTGCAGCAAGTTCAGCTCTAATGCAGGTTTGCAGTTCATGTGTGTGGAAGGAAGCTAGGAGCGAAGTAAGCTAACTGGCTGGCTCTTCTTGCAGAACTGTGCGAACAAAAGCCAAAACAAACCCCAATCCCTGTAGACAGTTAAGTGTTCCCAACCTAATGCCCCAGTACTTTTTCAGTACTGAAAACGAAGTCAGTCTGATACTCTTCAATCGAACTCATTCATGAATCCATGGTGAAAACATTAAACATTACCAGAGTTTTTTCACATTGACTTCAAAACCTCTGGTCACGTCTTTGAACATAGAATACTCCAAGGCAATAAACGGTAAGTTTATCAGGAAAACAGCATGGATAAGAAAGAACTATTATGGGACTAGTAAAGAAGACTAGTCTTTATACCTCTCCCAGAATTTAAATGGACTCATAAAACCAAAAGCAACCCTACACATTGTTAAGATAGTGCTATCTACAGGTTAATATTGTAATAGCCTGTTGACATACTTGCTTACTCATCCAAATGTTCACATTGAGAAAAGTGTTATTCCTGGTTTTAAAGTGATAGGACTATGGTTTAGATAAAATAGTGTATTCCTCAGATTTACTGCTTGGGGTTTATAGCAGTGGTTTACATACTCAGCTGTGGCCTTCTTTATCCTTTGTCCCTAAAGAAGGTTGACTAATCCTAGAACTCGATTCAGCAAATGGCATGAAATGGCATCCTGAATTCTTCTGGGATGTCTCAGTCTGTAGGAAATAAAGTTTTGTAAGGATGCTCTTTTGACATATGAAGAATTCCTTATTTATTTATTTTTCCAATAATCAACTCCTCATGAGGCTCCCAGAATTTCAATGGTCTTTATTCAGCCTTTAGAAGCAAAACCAGGAGTTGGTTCTTTGTGGCGCCTCTGCCTTCAACTTCTTTGTCTTTTCCAAGCCTGAATCTTCATTTCTTCAGAGGAAACGTGAAGCATTTTCTCAGTTGTGAGACTTTCTACCCAGGCTCACCCTGAGTGGCACTTGGTGTGTACCTGATTTTCAGTGCTTCTGCTGACACTCTAGCACGGAGAACACGACACAGTAACTCCGTTGGTCATTTGCCTTCAGCTGAACGGCACATTTCAATTTCAATGAAGGAAACCCAAGTTGATTAGCTTTTTCATCAGGTTCCCAGCTGTGATAAAGATAGATTTTTCTCAGCACCATTCTACAGTGCTCCACAACGCTCAGGAAACTCTCATAACTTAACCAGCAAGACTTAGGATTCTTAATCAAAAAGGAACAGTGCTAACATCAGTATAATGCAGCTGACGGAATTTCAATTACAACATCACAGGCTTCCACAGGCAATCACAAGCCACCCAGATATTGCTGTAGAGTTTGTTGTAGAGCCCCTGTGTATGGGGGTGGGAGGGCATTGCCATCATCCGTACTGAGATATGCATTGCCTTTCAACTGATAATAGTTCTAGGATCATTTCAGTTAGTGGAATAGTTGAGTAACAGAATTGAAACTTCAAGACTAGGAGACTAGGGCACACACTAAGAAATCTAGTTTATCCAATTCGTTACAAGATGCAAGAGTAGGTTTTTGTGTCTTTAGGTTCCCTGGGCAACAGTGGCGCCTTCCTTTCCCACACAAGGAAGAATCAGCAACAGCCTGAAAAATGTTTCTCTAAGGTCTTCAATCATCGGAAGAGATGAAACTCTCGACCCACGCCAGGTAAGACAGAGCTCAGACTGTCAGCGCAGGAGCAGTACGAGATAAAGCTCTCTCGTTTGCTTATCATAGCATAGTCGGTTTGCATATCCGTGACGAATGAAAGATCCAGCTAGATTGTAATCAGCCTGAGAACACTTCCTCTTTGCCATCATATTTCACCCATGTTGCATAACACTGAATACATCTAGATGAATAAACTAGATGAATCAATGAGATCAAAGGTAGATTCAAAGGTAGATATTGGCTCAAACTAGGAGATTTGAGCATCTCCTGCTGGTAACTAGATCTTCTTTCAATGAGACAATCTTTAGGTTTTTTGCTTCTGTTTCCATCACAGATTGGATAAGACTAACTAGGCAGTAAGCAGTTGGGATCCTCCTGCCTCCTCACCCTCAGTGATAGGATTCCAGGCACTCACCTTTCATGTGGGAGCTAGAAACTCTGGTCCTCATCCTTAAGGAGCAAGCACTTTATAGACAGAGCTGTCCCCACAACCCTAGTATACAGTCTTTTTGTTTGTCAATCAAACTTCATAGACAGGGTTAGAGGAGTAGACCAAACGCTTCTCAGTGATAGTCTGCCAGAATTCTCATTTTATAGAAATAAAGTCGAAAGGGAATTTTGTTAGTAAGTGTAAAACTCATGGCTTTTAATAGGAGACAGAAGTGATGAGGGAAATTTGGGAAATTAGCCCACCACTCCTGGCCCACTTTTCCTTTTGGAATCTGACATTTATTATCTGTGATACCATTGTGCTGTCTCACACACCCCTCCCCCATACCTTTCTCAAACCTGATAATTAGGCCTCCCTCAATTTCCCCAACCCAGAGGAGGTAAGAACTAATATGAACAAGTGGAAGTTTATGATGTGAAGATACAATAAAGAGAAAGAAACACAGATTATCAAGAAACTAAAACAGTAATCCTGCTGCCAGGACACTTTGGGGTTTGTTTATTTGCTTTGGAAGGTATAGAAATAAACTATCTGGTAGATTTCAGTGAGATGAAAGAAGTCTCAATAAGTTAGAACTGATTTCCAAACAAAATATTAAAATAATAACATTAAAATAATCAATACATGTCCTAATAACTGATATGGTCCAAGTTTCTATACGTTTAGATTATACAAAAATACAGAAGAAATTGCTAATGTCATCAAGTCTAGTGCAAACATAAAACTTCAACATGTAACTTTTGATACCAACCTATTTCTTTGATTACCCATGTGTTTATCACTGACTGCTTGCTTCTTCAGCTTTCCATATACCTTAATCTCTGTAACAGATTATAAACCAAGTCAAAGCCATTTGTGGTATTTTACTAAGATACAGTGTTTATTTAGTAATTAGAGAAGCAATTTATGGTCTTGTCTTAGTCATTCTTCTGTTACTGTGAAGAGACACTATGATCAAGGCAACTCTTATGAAAGAAAGGGTTTTATTAGGGGCCTGTTGACAGTTTCAGAGGTTTAGTCATTATCATCTGGTGTGGGAGAATTGCTTGTATTCTGTCAATCATGTTTTAAATAAACGCTGATTGGCCAGGCAGGAAATATATGTGGCAAAACCAGACAGGAAGTAGAAATGATGCAATAAGAACAGGAGAATTCTGGGAAGGAAGAAGTTGATTACTCCCACTCCTGCCCAGACCACAAAAGCAGCAGGATGTGATCTGCCCCACTGAAAAAAGGTACTGAGCCACATGGCTAACATAGATCAGAAAAATGGGTTAATCAAGATGTGAGAGTTAGCCAGTGAGAGGCTAGAACTAATCGGCCAATCATCTTATAATTTATGGAGACCTATGTGTGATTTTCTTTGGGGCTAAACAGTGAGTTGTACTGGGCAGGACAAAAACCCCAACAACAAACAAACAGGACCCCTCATGTTACAATCATCATGGCAGGGAACATGGTGGCTGAGAACATGACCTGTGTAGGCATGATGCTGGAATAGTAACTGAGAGCTACACCCTGATCTGCAGGCCAAGAGTGAGACTCTAAGCTTAGCTAGGTTTTTGAAACCTCAAAGCCCACCTGCAGTGACACATTTTCTCCCACAAAGCCACACCTGCTAATCCTTCTAATCCTTTCAAACAGTTCCACATCCTGGTGACTAAGCATTCAAATATGTGAGCCTGTGGGGGCCATTTTTATTCAAACCACCACAGACTTTAAAGAAATTTTGTTCATGTTCAATGTGTTTGCAAACAAACAAAAAAAGGAGAAAGGTTAACTGCTTGTTTAGAAAATAGTAATACCAGAACATAGCTGCTACTTCTCTTTGACTTTGTAAGCTGAAGCTGTTTGGATAAGAGATGTTCAGGCAATGGTCAGTCATGTGATAGAGAGGGGTGGGCCAAGGAGGGGGCAGACAGAAACAGAAAGAGCTACAGAGACTAAGTTGCTCTTCAGCAAGGGTCTACTAGAATAAATCATTAAAATGATATCAAAATGATTATACAAAGAAAATATTGAGTAGATTTACCTGGGAGAACAGGTCTGAGCAGAAGGCAAAGGTAAAAGAGATGGGTAGTTGACCCAGAAAGTTTGCGTGATGGCTTCCCATGTCTATCAGATGGGCAGCAGCCCTCTGTCAGCTTATCTGTGTGGAATCAGAGGTTGCACCACGTGACACAGCTGCTATGTCCAGGTGTGTTGCAGTCAACAGTAGCTGTTCTACTCAGCTCTTGAATATAAAACTGCTAATAAGAAAACACACCAAAGCACCAGAATAGAGAAATAAATTTAAGACATAGGTCAAAAACCTCTGCGGCAACAAATCTTGGGGATAAATTTTAGAAAGCTGCTGCTATTTCTCAAGCATGCTAGGGCAAAGGATATGTAGGAAACTTACTAGAATAGTATCACACACAGACATTAATAGAGGTCTAAGGAATACTGGGTTATCAACAGAACTTGAGAAGGGAAATAATGTACAAAAAGCAAATTCAAATATAATTCCAAACCGTATGAGAATTGACAAGGTTCTGATGAGTGGGTTGAACAGTATCCCAGGATGCATCAATAGAAAAAAAGGAGGTACCCAATATGAAGTGCATTCTGGGACTATCCAGCAGGCTGTTCTTTGGAATAACTGGAGAGTTCAGCAGAGAAGTGTAGAAGAAGCCACAGTCACATGGATAGAGGCAACTACAGAGCTCAGGCAATGGATTTGGAAGACCTGGGGTTTATGAGGCTAACTGGTCACATAGGTTTGAGTCTTCAGCAGCCAAGGGCCATTCTGTTTGTGGTGTACAGACAATAACAGTGATATGAAGTTAAAAAGTACCTGTTCTACATCATGGCCTCAGTTTTTTATCAAGTATAAGATTTTGGGGGTCAGATTAATTATCCCTTTGCTCCTCAGTTTCTCTATTCACAAAATGTTATAATGTCTACCTCATTGGCTTTTTAAAATATAAAACCTTTCAGTTTAGAATTGAGTACATGGAACACAGCAAAATTTTAAAGGTGGATATTATGTTTATAGTAAAAGAATTTTCCTTTAAAAACATAAGAATAAATACAGTTAACTAAATACATATAGATCAGGTATCAAGTTTTCAAAGTGCTCTTGCAGTGTGACTAACTTAGGACATGGGCAAATTTGTCTGATAGTAGCCACATACATTCAAACCAAGGAAACCAAGGGATTTACAGAAAAGCCTGAAACTCAGCCATTGACGGGACTTTTTCAATGTATCTCTTTTGAGGACTGATAGGGTGGCTCAGTGGATAAAAGTGTTGCTGTACAATAAACAAGCCTGATGATTTGAGTTCAATATCCAGAATCTACATGGTGGAAGAAAAGAGAAAAGGGAGAGAGGAGAAGGGAAAGAAAGAAGAGAGGAGAAGAAAGAAGAAGCAAAGGAAGAAGTAAGGCAGAAGAGGAGGAGGGAATGAGAGGAAGGAAGAGGAGAAAGGAGGAGGAGAAATGGCTCAGTCTAAACAGTTCCTGGGTAGAGATCGAGGCAGAGCATTTTCATCTTATGGGATCCTATGAAAGACAAATTGTATTCATACAACATTTATCATATACAGAAACACAACAAATACATATGTGCGTGTACACACACATGCAGGCACACATGGCTGCACACACCAAAAAGCCCCAGCAGAGCTATTTTGAACAGGTCAGGAGCAGAAGAAGACACAGAGCCTCTGACTGCCCAGAAAACCCTTCGGTGTCCTTTAAAGTCCTTGGAACAGGGCCCTTTGGGAAGAAATGGGAAGCTTTCATTCTCTAAAAGTCAATTTTTAAAAGACTTATTTAGTGTCTATTCTTCAAATGGTGCTTAGAGAAAGGCACTGTCCTACCAGGAACATCAATGTGGAAGATGGAAAGAGATAAGAAACTGTGTGCTGATCTCATTGTGGGTGAGATAAGTCGGTGAGTAATAGTAGAGGCAACCACAAGGCAGCACGAGATGTACTTAGCTGTACATCTTAGGTAACTGAAGCCCCTGTACCACTTCATCTCCCTCCGGTGTAAGCTGAGATGTGTTGACTTTGTCTTTCTTGGATGTTTGGTCCCTGCTGAGTATCTTCACCTCATAAACCGCTCTCCTCCTCTCTCTTGGAGTCAACAGTGAAGACAGCTCAATGAGCAGCCTCTAAGAAGCAGGAATTAGGGGGACACATGCTCACCCCAGGGCCAGGAAGCAAAACAGAGTAACGAGGAGGAAACAGTCCCACAATCCCTTTCAACAGTCTACCCCAGTGACCTAAACAGATCCTCATCTCCAACAGTCACATCTGTGGCTCGGTCTTTACATCACACAGGGGCCAGCAGGAGACAGTCAATGCCCACAGTAAGGAAAGAGGCAGTGAGGGAGGGGAGCATGGACAGGCTTGGCTTTCTGTCTCCCATTCTGGCCAATGCCTTCCTAGCTCATAGGTACAACTGTCCCATTGTGTCGCCTACCTTCGCCTTTCAAACTAGTTTGTCCGAAATCTCATTAGCAACCACACCACAAGTAGGAAAATAAAAAGAGGTGAAGGAGAGCTTTAATTAGAACTCTGTTTAGGCTTCAGGGTTTTCAAGAGTATAAGAGCAAGCACAAAGGAGGATAAGTCAGCAAGGCCCAGATTTCTCACATACTCCCTCTTGACTTAGACGTCATCTTCAAGTCTTGAGGCCTTTTAACAATAACACTAGCTAACAGCTACATTTCACAGATGATGTCATGACCAACGCAATACACTACATTAAAAACATGTCATTTCTCTGGTGACTTCTGATTTCCAGACACAGACATTGTAATGACCAGAATGGATTGGAGTGGAGGCCAGGGTCTCCACATTTGGCTGCTTTGATGTTAACTGGCACTTGCTGACTGTGAAGTTCAGTTTTCCTTCCCAGTTTTAATGCTGGATCAGAGCATCTGGCTTGGGAGTGGGGTCATTGTCAAGGTCAATGAGGAGCAAATCTTTTCAGGGATTAAGGATAGGGTCCAAGCCACTCTGGCATCAAGTTTGGCTAATATAAGAACGCAAAGGCTTAAGACAAACAGTAAGAATTAATAATCCTATGTTTTATTTGCTTAAAAAAATGAGTGAAGACATAGCAGCCCTTAAAAAAAAAAAAGCAAATTCTATTTAGTGTATTTGTGTGTTTCCCAGACACTCAGGATCTCGGCTAGTCTTTCACTCAAGGACAACAGCTAATACGTACCCAAGGGTATCTTATTGTCTCCAGGGTAACCCAACATCCTGCTCCTCTGTTGCTGTCAATCCGGAGCCTGCGCATCTCCAACCTTTCTCTTCCTGAAACTGCTTTCCCTGCTAGGTCGAGCTTCTCGGGGGCTCTTTCTTTGACACAGGTTGTTCTTGCTTCCAAGTTGCCCCTTACCACCACTGTTTATGTTCCGATGCAAAGATGAGCTATCATTTCCCCTGGTAACCTGGCATTTTCAATAACACCCTCCTCAGACACCAATACAACACAGAACAGATAAAATCGCTGGCCTCCTAAGGAGTCTCTGGGGGGCCTGTAAGGGCAGAACCTACAGTCGACTCATCATGACATCCACATCCTTATTGCTCTCCGTGTCTTGAGAGGCGATTCTAAAACTGTGAGAGAATGGGCAAACATCCTCTGTCATATGAATATTGAACTCGGAACCTGCTCTCAGTGATGGCCCCCCTTTCAGCAGAAATACTGGGGCAGACTTTAGGATGTAGAGTCACCAAGAACTGAGTCACTACGAACAAGTTACTTAACCTCCTTGGGAATGAGTTATTTCATGCAGCCCAGTGGTCCTCAACCTTCCTAATACTGCAACTTTCTAATACAGTTCCTTATGCTGCGGGGACCCCCAAACATAAAGTTACTTTTATTGCTACTTCATCACTGTAATTCTTCTGCTGTTATGAATCATAATGTAAATAATTTTGTAGATAAGAGGGCTGTCAAAGGGGTTGCGACCAACAGGTTGAGAACTGTGGATGTAGAAGATGATGACAACAATAATTACATTTCACACGAAGTATGTATAGTGAGAAAACATGTGATTTGTATAAATCATTTGCTCTATGCATAATGTAGAAAAACAAAATTCAGCTAGAAAGATTTAAACATTAAAAGGGAGAGAGAATGAGAACATTTTGAAGGTGATTTCTATAAGCGATACGCAAGTGGCTAAGACGAACGTTGGAAATGAAACTTTAAAGATCTCTCAATGTCAGGCATTGGTGGCGCACACCTTTAATCCCAGCACTCAGAAAACAGAAGCAGTCAGATCTCTGAGTTCAAGGCCAACCTGGTCTACAGAACAAGTCCCAGGACAGTCAGGGTTGCACAGAGAAATCTTGTCTTGAAAAACCAAAATAAAATACTTGTCAGGGATGAATCACTGTTTCCCTCGTGAATGAACTGAATGACTGGCAGAAATGTTTAGCATCCATCTCAATATCAAAGGCTGATAGAATAAATTATCGTTACTGTAATCTGAGGCTACAAAGCACAAGTTCATATTCGAGATTGTGTGTAGAATTTTCGAAGCCTCCCTCTGTTGTATCTCTCTCCTCCTTTACTATCACGTCAAACCTTTAGAACCAATCTCATTTCTCCCTGGCAGTCTCTCGTGGGGCTAACACCGCCATGGCAAACATATTGATGCTTTTAGCTCTCTGGCTAGTATACTAGATGAAAATGGTAGTCAGAGTGTGGCAAACAAGCAAACTGTGGCCAGGAAGCGC
>NC_022016.1:70148644-70167921 GCF_000317375.1 Microtus ochrogaster
AATCCCAAAAATCCTTCAAAGGTTTATTTCTGACCACCTAGAATTCTCCCCCAGAGGGCGCTCTAACAGTCTAGTCCTGGGGATTGAGTCTCACAACTACAGCAGAGGACCCCTCCTCAGGGCAGGCATGAAAGCCAGCTACCGTGTAGGTGGCAGAAAGCACAGCCAAGTGCAGTCTTGTACATTCTTTTAAGCCTCACCCCTGCTTTCTCCTAACTGCAAACGCAGCTGTATTCTCTCTAAATAAAGAGCACAAGTGACTTGATTGTATGACTCAGACCTTCCGCTGATTGGGAAGTAGTGCAGAAGACGCTTCTTGTGAGAGAGAGGAGGAAGTTCTAAAAGTTGTACAAGTTACGGGCTTTGGGGAGGGCCTTAGGTCGTTGGCACCATCAGTCAAAAGCGACTGCGATACCCGGCACTTCCCTTTTCCTGTTTTGTTTACTTCCTGCTCATGATGTAAATAGTTTCCTTCATCAGCGTTTCCAGTCAACGCTATGTGGTACCCTCACCCACACCAGGGACCTTAAAGCAACAGTTTCAATCAGACTGGGAGCTCAAATTGTGGCCACAAACAGACTTTTTATCTTATAAATTAATTATCTGATATATTTTGCCATAACATATCACACAGTCCCATTCTGAAAATAGCGACCCGCGCGTTTATCTAGAGTTACGGTCATTTTTTGCCTTCACTGATGATCAGCTATTTGTGTCATGCTATGCAATTCTGGCCAATACACTGAGCAGAAGCTTGCTTATTGGATCGGGGAACAGTCTTCATTCCCTTTGCTTCTCTGTGGAGCTGTGTAAGACTTACCTCTGCTTCAGACAGGAGGAAGGATGCCTAAGGAGAGAAGATTTCCATGCCCTTTAGTAGGGCAGGATCTCACTGGCTGCCAAGCCAGGCAAGTCCCTACTCTCACATGCCTGGCTAAATAATGGGCCCATCCCATTAGAAGCTACATCCAATGATTATTCCCCCCCCCCCCAACACATCTTGGGAACGACGGTGATCTTTTGATTAATGGAGTTATCTGAAGAACCAAGAATCTTAAAAACTACTTCTTCCACTTTAGTTTGAAGCCATTCCCCAACTTTCCACTGGGGAAAAAAAACGAGACAGCATTTTACTAGTCCTGACTGGCATGGAACTCATTATATAAACCAGGTTGGCCTCGGACTCACATGGATATACCTGCTTCTGCCTTCTGAGTGCTGGGATTAAGGGCATGAGCCACCATGCCAAGCACCAGTAACATTTTGACAAACACAAAAATAGGTGCACACTTTCAATATTATAAGGAGTTATCCTACTCCCCACAGAATTTCTAAAATATGGATGAGACCTTAAAATAGAAAAGATGATACGAACGCCTATAAGAAAATCTATTTATACCAAATACATGGTTTTATAGACTTAGTCATGTAAAACTTTAAACTCCTAAACATGACAGTTCCATAATCAAATCAAGTACAGCAACAAATTAAAATACATATGCACCATGTATATATAAATATGTATATAAAGTGTTACATTAAAATTTATTTAATACAAGACAACATCTTATAAGCTGGTAAGAAAAACATGTTAAGAGTGGCTGAGAGTATGTTTATCCAGTAGGTATAAAAATTTTAAATAAGGTATGCAGTGGAAATAAAGAAACAAAGAGACTCCTGTCTTAGAACATCCATTTGCAAAGATTTCTAGTGTTGGGGGACGAGTAGAGAAGACTGTCTTCTAAACGAATAGAATGTTATATTGGGAAACAATGCACACAACTCAGAATCATCAACACTCTCCATTCCCATTATCTTGGTTTGCTGCGTTTGTCTTGTAAAAGGTACTAGAATTGTGTGTAGTTACTGTCTGTGAAAGCACCTGTGTCTGGTGACATATGCTCACACACTCTTGGATCGATAAAAGCCTGCACATGATTCTGGTCCCTTAAGACTGCAATGGACCTGGGAAATACACATTGCCTAGTGACACTGTCGCCATGACAACACCATTGCACAACACCTTACTCATGTGCTTAGGATGATATTGCCGTAAACAAACCTCCTGGACTGCTCTTCAGATAAAAGTGTAGCACACACCAATGGGTGATGGCTAGTACTTGGCAATGCCAAAATTGACTAAGTTCTTGTATTCATTATGATATAATTTTGCTGTATTAGCATTTGCTTTTATTTATAAAAAACTTTACTACACTTGACGTCAATCAAAAGGCAGAGAAGCAATAAGCAATGTTTAGCATAAAGATGGAAATCTGTGTTGCTTGGGCAGCAGCTTCTCATAGCTCCCATTTATCTCATCCCTTGATTGTATCAGGGCCACACCACATAACTGATGAATTATATCTTAGTTTGTATGAGACCAGTGTGGGATGTTTCTACAATCATAAAATCTAGGTTTGTGTAAACACACTTAATGATGTTCGCACAATGAAAAGTCACTAAAACATTCACTTCTCACGATGTGTTCCTATCATATAATGTGCACATCACTATGTGTATACCCACACACCGAGGAATTATTTAAAAATCAGTACTTCCACAGGAAAACTCTCTCAGCCACAATTTAAAACCATTTTCCATAAATGACATGGAAACTCTTATAAGCGGAAAACACTCTAAAAGGTTTTTTTTTATATTCTATAGGTATAAAATGATCTCAGTGTTCAAATGTTTTTAACACACCTTTTACCCAAGTCATTGCAAAGGCAAACCTTCTATGTATAGAAGACTTTCACAAATATTGGTGGAAGGATGAGTTTATGAGGAACTAGTTAAAAATAAGATGAAAAGTTACTTCTAGCACATTGGCCATTGATGCCACCCAGAAATCCTAGCAGCTTCCAAGCTTTATTTCTCTTCAGTTTCTTTGGTGAAAGAGATGTTTTAAGTGTTCTTTATTCAGCGATGGTTCCGTGCATGTATGTAGTAAATTGCTGTCACTTGCTCCCCTCATTATCCCCTCTCACCTCCTCTCTTTCCCACTAAACTATTCTTTCCAATAAGTTCTCCTAATTTCATGTTTTGTTCTCTTTGGGTATGTATTGCATGAGCATGGGTGAGGGTTTATTTACTAGGGTTAAGAGCAACTTACCAGTGGCTGCATCACTGAAGAAACTGGCACTGCTCCTCCAGTAACCATTAACTGTTCTAGTCTCTGAGGGATGGGGAGGGCCTCATAGGCTTCTCCAACATCTGTGATAAAATGCTGGCAGATCCAATCTTGTGTAGGCCTTGTGCAGTGAGCCCTGGCACAATGAGTTGATCATGGCAGCACCCTATAATGTCCAGATGTTAGGTTTCTGCAGCACACCTCTGGCTCTTACATTTTTTCTACCTCCTCTTCCTTGATGTCCCTTGGCTATTGGAAGGGGTGATATGTCGTGGTATGGAGCCATGCACTCAACAGTTACTTAGCTTTGACACTCTGTCCAATATGATCTTCTGCAAAAGGGGGTTTCTCTGATAAGGTCTCTGAAGGTGATAATAAGTGGGTGCCATGAATATGTTTTGAATGTTTATAAACTGTATTATAAAGGAAATCTTGCAAGTTAAAAAAAAAAATCACACGCCCAAATTAACCGGGCCCAAAGTCTGCCTCAGAGAACTGCTTTACACCTAGAACAGCCACTTCACATTGGATTTTACTCTTTCACTTTCAAACATATATTCATGCACTTAACTACCACCCAACGTCCATGACAGAAATAGAACCAGGATAATCATTCCATATGCTTTCCATAACTTGTGTCTATTTATCTGCACTTAGTCTGTCCTCACTCTCTAATATTTACCCTTTCCTTTTCCTGTTCTCTTTTCGACCTGCTATATTGTATCCACATGTACATTCAAAATGAAAGTCTGGTGCATGTGTATGTGCGTGTGTGTTCACACACACACACACACACACACACACACACACACACACACACACAACAGTAAGTTCCTCCCTAGATCCTATGACTCATGGTCAGGTTTACAGTTTCAAAAACAAGTGCATTCATGTAGAAAAGGCCTAAAATCCACTAGGAAAGTTGTTGATTACCCTCAAAAACGGTGGTGGCGCTATTGCACCAGTGGGCACATCAGGCTGGCAGGTTCAAATTGTAGCTGTATGGGTCACAACTGGATAAGACAGTTGTTGCTTCATTTTCCCCAGCAGCCTTAAGAACATCTGGCCCTAATGGAAGCTATGTGGCAGGGAGGGAATTTCCAGCCTAAGTCTAGTTGCTCTTTCTATCTCTAGCAACTCAAGTGTATAGCATCTTTAGCAACAGGGTCTAATCGTTTAGTTCTGCATTATTTGGGGCCTCTGGGGACTCACTGACTATAAAAGGTCTCCCCATATGGCACTGGGATTTTCATTTAGTAGCCTATGGCTTTTGGGAGGACTCCTAGACACCCATGCCCAGTGTTGTTCTTAAAATGCGGGGCCTCTCTTCAAACTCTTCTTCTTTTTTTAATTTCTATGTCTTAATAAGCTGACAAAACAGGTTTCCATAAGGCTTCTTTGCCGCTCACCGCTCCCCGTGTCTACGCTCTGTGCGCTGGCACCCAGTTCGAGAGCTTTGGGCAAGGGGGGCTGGAGGTTAAAATACATAGACACACAGAGAGAGAGAGAGAGAGAGAGCAACACGGGTCATCCTTAAATTCCCCAAGAATGCCCCCTTTATTGTGTTCAGGTGCAGATTATATAGAGATAGCCATGCTCCAGCCAAACCCACCAGAAGCCACTCTCCTGCCATCAGGAACTCCTGAAGGTCTCGTGCTCAGAGCAGCTGTAGGCACTCAGATCAGGGAATTACAAGAACTTCAGGATCTGGGGTCTCACTGCTCCCAACACTTCTTCAACATCTTTTATCTGGTTACCTTACCCCACCCTTTCCCTTTGCCGTCCACTCCTAATTTCAGTTAAACCCTTCTACCCCCGTTACTCCCATTATTCCCCACCCCACTTTCATATCACATGTATCCTACTGTTCCCCCTCCCTTAGAACCTCTTTACCCCCCTCATCCCTTTTTAATGATCTCTTTCTGTTTTCCTGGTCATTACAGGTACTCAGCATTGAACATGCTACCATAAAAGTGCAAAGCCAGTGTTCACATAGGAGAGATGCAGTTTGTCCCCCTGAGCCGGGGGTACCTCAGCATAATTTTTTCACTCATTTCCTTTCCTCTTTTAACTGGGTAAAATTCTACTGTGCATATGTACCACAGTTCCATTATCTACTCATCAGCCGTTGGGCATCCAGGTTGGTTCCACTTCCTGGGTGTTCTGAATGAAGCAGCAGCGAACATGGATGTGCAAATGTATCTGAAGAGGCTATAGTCTTTGGATGTGTGGGATTGGCGAATGTGCTGGTAATTTGCTCCTTAGCTTTGATAAGCCTCCACACTGATTTCCGCAGTAGCTGCACCAGTTTACACTTCCACCAATAGCGAGTAAGCGTCCCCGTTTCCCCACATCCTCACCAATTAGTTGCTATTGTTTCTCTTCATAATAGTCATTCTGAATGGAGAGAAATAGGCTCTCAAAGTAGTTTTAGTTTGTATTATCCTGATAACTAAGGCTTTTGACCACTTTAAAAAATTTTTATTATCATGCTGGGGGGAGGAGTTTGCAGGAGGCCTGGGATGCCTAGGCACAGCCTCTCACAAGCAGAGCCAAACAAGCAAAGAGCAATGCTATTTGACTTACGGAATGGGAGAAAATCTGCAATAGCTTTACCTCTGATAGAGAATTAATATCCAGAACACACAAAGAACTAAAACAAAGCAAACAACGACGGAACTAAGCCACAAGAAAAAGTTAATGTTTCATCGCAAAATACTGGAGATATAAAAGGAGATTGATTTCCAGGTACTACATGAAACTAGAAGCTACCTGTTTGGGACCTGGGTTTAAAAAATAATAGCATAGAATATTCCAAAGAGGAAAGTGGGAAGAGCTTTGGGCTGGGACAGACCACCTGGAAAGAGCGAAGACAGACAATACTGGAAAAACAATGGCTGAGCCCAGCTGCTCCACTTCGTGGAAAGGCAAGCAGAAGCCATTTCCAAAACATAAGCTCATAAACTGGATTGTCCTGGAATACAAGCCCTTAAATCTATTCCCAGGTTTTCTTGGGACCGTGTCTCTCCAGCAGATGGTCCAACATTGCTGATAGAGCTCATTCTGTCACTTTGAGTTTGAGGGCAGTGGCTGGGCACTGTCTAGAGAGGGGTCCTTTTTAAAACCCAGCCAACCTGGGGACTTGTGGGTAAGGAATAATTATGGTCTGGAAGCCTGGCTTTAATCCACAAGCTCCCCAGGAGCTAGACAGGCGTGAAAGGCAGCTCTTGAGGGGAGGGGGCCTGCTGAGACACTGACGAGCTGGAAAGTGTAGGCAGCAGGAGGCTGGCTTTACCTATGAGGAGCCAAATCCTACCTTCAGCGGCTGGGGGCAGAGCTCATCAACTGGAGTGGTATCCACAAGGGGACCAACCTGTAGAGCCCCCTATCCGCCACTAGAGGTTGTCCAGCCCCCACGCTGAGGTGCCTGCTCCCAGCCCGTTGATTAACACAGAGACATTGAAAGTGCACAAAGATAAGCGTTCCACCTCTAGAGATCTAGGTGCTATGGTTGCCTCTCATCACCCATCACTGCTGAGGGACCCCAGCTACACATTAGACACAGCAGAAACTCCATCTTTGGAGTCTCCGGAGGGTGAGAAACCTGCACAGGTCATAGATTACAAAGCAAAGGATGGCTAGCAAGGGCCCCTGGCACATAAAGAAGTGAAGATAGTTGGAGACATTAGACTTTTGTCCAGGACAAGCCAAACACCAGCATAAATCACAGGACAGACAAGGGCCTTCAGGATAGCAAACCCTTCCTCCCCGGTATATATAACTGGCAGTTTCCAAGGTTTAAGAACCTATAAAGAAACTGTTCCGATACTTCTTCTTTTTCTGTGTGTGTGTGTGTATACATATATGTGTGTATATATATGGACATATGCATATATATACACATATATGGACACATGCCTATATATACATATGTGTATATATATATGGACATATGCAAATGATACCTACAGATATGCATGCACTTGTGTGTGTATATGTGCTAAGGCCAGAAGTCAATACACATAACTAAAAATAAAATATATCTAGTATATATAATGAAATGAAACGTATCTTAATATATAGAGAGGAGGAGACTGTGAAATTGGTTTACATGATAGAGACTAATTAGTCCAACAGTGGATGCCAGCAAACAGAAATCCAGGGACTCAATAGTTGTTCAATCCAAGAAGCTGAGTGTCTTAAAGGTATTGACTTTCACTGAAGGCTTGGGGTTTACTTGAGGGCCATTGGCATTGGGACTATGTTGAAAGTCCAAGGAAGCTGGCATGAAGCTGGAATCAGGTGTCTAGGGCAATGACAACAATGATGGGTACCCTTGATAAGGACATAAAAGGGACTTCATTTTTAGTGAGCCCTTCCTCCTCCTTCAACCTCTTTCCATCCTAGCTCTCTACCGGTTGGATGATACCACCAATACTTAGGTTAGATGTCCCATAGGCCAATCTTCTCTAGGACATCCTCCACAGACCTACCAGTTCTAAGAATCTGTTAACCCAGTCGAGTTGAATTATGACTAGCCAACCATTATACTGAGTGACCACGGCTACATCACTAAAACTAAGCCTAAGGTCCTTCACTATAAAATAGATACGCCAGCCTATGGGAATTAAAGGTAATTTATGCAAATCATTACAAGATATATCAATATCAAACATGTCCCCATTTTAATCTCTAATATAAAATATTGAAGTGAATATTTAACGTTGGACAAGCAACTTAAGCTTTTTTGTACTTCAGTTTTCTTATCTGTAAGAAAAACTCTATTTCTTACCTACCCACAATTTTCTCTGCAGAAGAGAAATCTTGTCACCATTATCATCATCTACATTAAGTGCTTTGCCCTTCTCAGCTGTCAAGCCTACTTCCTGATTGGGGTGGGTAAAAGGCTGTTCAGTGTGACTGTCATTCAGCACTTCCTTCTGGATTCACATCATCCAGGAAGGCCTGAGCCCCTGCAAATACTGTCAATCATTTATGGGGAAATGATGTACTTGCTGACAATCTGGGTCCAGGGATTGCATGAGATTCTTTCTCTGGGTCTGGGATTCTCTGATAATTGCTCAAATCGTTTCGTTGCCAAAACTCCTGAACATTTATGGCTCAAACTGTTAAATTCCGTCTAGGCAAATGTGTGAATGTGAGGTGACAGTATCCCCTCACTCATGGTTGATGTGACGCTGTCAGGGCTCGGTTTAGGCAAGGCTCAACCTTCAGCCCACTGGCCTGACTTGCCAGTCATTTAATCATTGTGTAGTTATTTTCTCTCCTCCCATGAGGAGATTCCTGAATTGCTATGTTAAGGAAGGAAGTAAAACAGAAGAGAAAAATGTCCTCTGACAACTATATAAGATGATAACAGGCATAATCTAAGGGGAGAGCAAATAAGCAGCATGGTAATTGAAAGGTAAATTGGGAGCTAGGGACTAACAAAAGAGAATTATAAGGAGGGTGACCCAATTCTGATTCTGTGGGGAATAAAAATCAATACCTCACCCCATCAAAATTGCTGGTTACAAAAGCATTCATTTAAGACTTGCAATCGTAAACAATTGTTCTAATCAAAGAGTCCGTCAGGTCACAACAGGTGGTATGTAAACATCTGTTTAGTGAAATGAGCCTTAAAAATGAGATAAATGGTTCTAGCATCTCCTCTAAAAGCAGCTGCTTCATTCTTGTGCCTTTCTACACAGCCATGAGAAATGGAGAAGGTGTGATGAGTGTCAGTGAAACAGGAATGGAAGTAGGGCAAAGTTCATCACTTAACTGAAGGCCAGGGAAGGGCAAGTACATCGTATGCGCACACAAATCATGGCGATGAGAAGATCCACAGTGTGAAGTCAATTTCCTTATTTCACGGATCAACACCAAGGATCTTAGCTTAAGGTGTATGCATGTATCCTAACTTTTAAAATATTTAATAGATTTGATGGCTCACTAAGGATTTGTTTTAATTTTTGTTTATTTATTTTTTGGCTTAGATAGAACATAGGAAATGTAAAGAAAAATCCATTAAATAGCAATAGCAATCCCGGAAAACAGTGTTAACTATCACTGGCTTCTTTGTGCCTTTAATTGCAAGGGGTTTGTTTTCTACATGTCCAGCTATGGGTTCTATTGTAGCATAGGATCACTTGGTCTTTGCTGTTATTTTAAACATGAGCTTAACAACTCTGGTTGCCTAAAATACTCATGGCATTTTCCAAACAGAAAATTGGAAGAGATATTTGAGGAAAATAGGCTCTCAACTGTAAGGTGAATATCTAAGTATAGTCAATTTAAAAAGATACCTGGGCAAGTAAAATACAAAATCTTCAGTAGAGCAATGGTTCTCAACATTCCTAATGTTGCCACCATTTAATACAATTACTTATGCTGTATTGATCCCCACTCATAAAATTACTTTTGTTATTACTAACTGTAATTTTTTTTCTGTTATGTATCATAATGCAAATATTTTTGGAGATAGAGGTTTGCCAAAGGGGTCATGACCTCCTGGCAAACCACTGCAGTAGAAGAAAACTTTTTTTAAAAAATGTACAATTCAACCCTTTCATAAAGTATTTAATCATTCCTAAGGCATCCCTATTAAAAGAACCCCTTAGAGGCACCTCCCGTGGAGATCTTTCTATTTTCAGACATGTTTATATGTGTCAGGACAGCCAGTGTCTACAGCAGACAGTCTAGCTAGGGTATGAAGATAAACTAACCCACATAGGCTCAGGAGTTCCAACACTTGGCCCCCAGCTCGGAACAGTGTTTTGGAAAGTTCTAGAAGCATTAGGAAGTAACACTTTCTTAGAAGAAACACTTCCTTAGAAGAAATGGATCATGGGTACAGGCCTGTAGGTTTTATAGCTTGCCTTCATTTCTGATTCGCTTTCTACTTCCTGGTTGCAAATGCAGCCCATGACCAAATGGGCTCCTGTTCCTTCTGCCGTGCCTTCCCCACCAGAACGGAAGGCATCAAGTTCTAAGTTCCTTTCTTCAGAACTGGTTTGTGGGAGGAAGGGAGAAACACTGCCCTTGTATGGTTTCTTTAGCTCTCAGCTGCAGAATTTTCCACATTCCTCTCACAAACCTGTTTCAGAGGCCTAAGGATGGTAGAGGTAGGACACTCGGGACCTACAGTTCAGTCACACTTCCTGTTTGCTCCCTGCTTCCTCGCTGTGGATGTACTGTGACAGCCATCCCCCTTCTCCTTCTCCCTTGTCTTGCCTGCCATAATGGAATGCATCCCCTTGAACAAAGCAGAGTACACTCCTCCTTCTTGAAATTGCATCTTGTTTGATATTTTGTCAGAGAAATGAAAAAAGCAATTGATATACTAATTAGATAAATCCAGTCAGGTAAAGTGTCTCTGCTAAGTACTGAACCAGGATGTAAGCTCCTTCTATGCTTGGCAGGTAGCTCCAAGGCTACCAATACCATCCGTCCAGTGAAAAGGGAGAACAGAAAACTACAAACAAGATAACAATGGCCCAGGCCTGAAAGCAACATATGTTGTACTCTGCTAGTCAGAACCCAACCTGTTAGACTGGCTATGTACCACTATGTATTAAGCTATGTACCACTAATAAGGAAGCATGAGCCTGGTGAATGGCAAACTGATCTCTGGCCCACTTCTTCCCATCAGAGAGTTCATTAGGATCTGGAGTCCTCAGAGATGGCTTCTGATTCTGCCCCAGCACAAAACAGGCTTCACCCTTCCTCTCAAGAAAATCCTTCAAATGTATAAAAACGATCTCACTTTCCCCATATATGTTTTTTAAACTCAAGATCTAATTGTCTTTAATTTCTTCTTATGATGTCATTGATACGCAGGTATTTGAAATCATTTGATATTAAGATAAGCAAACTTGCATGTTTCCACTTTCCTCAAAAGCATGAATTCATTAGGTATCCCATAACTGATAAAACATAATAAAACTCTTAATGAATCCATAAATTATTTAAGCTCAGAGTAATAATTTAATACATATTTTTAAATACATGCCATACATGGTATGGTAGTTTGATTGTAATTGGACCACATAATTTCATAGGAAGTGACATTATTAGGAGGTGTGACTTCATTAGAGTGGGCATGGCCTTGGAGTAAGTGTGACACTGTGGGGGTGAGCTTTGAGGATCCTGATGTTCAGGATACTGCCCAGTGTCTCAGTCGACTTCCTGCTGCCTGCAAGATAGAAAACTCTCAGCTCCAGCATCATGTCTGCCTGTCAAACCCGCTGCCATGCTCCCCATCATGATAATAACGGACTGAACCTCTGAAAATATAAGCAAATCACCACAATTAAGTGTTTTCTTTAAATAGAAGCAGTCATAAAAAGCCTCCCAACCAAAAAAGAAAAAGCCCAAGACCAGATAGTTTCAGCACAGAATTCTATAAGATTTTCAAAGAAGAACTAATACCAGTACTCTTCAAATTGCTCCACACAATAGAAACAGATGAACGTTGCCAAACTCTTTTTCTGAGGCTATAGTTACCCAAACCACACAAAGACATTACTAAGAAAAAGTTTTACAGATCAGTCTCACTCATGACCATCTATGCAAAAATACTCAATAAAATATTGGCAAACTGAATCCAAGAATACATCAGAAAAATCATCCACCATGATCACGTGGGCTTCATCCCAGAGATTCAGGGATGGTTCCACATATGAAAATCTGTCAACGTAATCCAGCATATAAACAAACTGAAAAAAAAATGATTATCTCATTAGATGCTGAAAAAGCCTTCCACAAAATACAACATCCCTTCATGATAAAGGTCTTAGAGAGAGCAGGGATACAGGGAACATATCTAAACATAATAAAGGCAATATACAGCAAGCCAACAACCTACATCAAACTAAATGGAGAGAAACTCCCAGTGATCCCACTGAAATCAGGAACTCCAGTAGCACAGATACTGAGAGCAACAATTAAAATAAATGGAACCTCCTGAAATTGAGAAGCTTCTGTAAAGCAAAGAAAATGGTCAACAAGACAAAATGTCAGCCTACAGAATGGGAAAAGATCTTCACCAACCCCACACAGATTGAGGGCTGATCTCCAAAATATACAAAGAACTCAAGAAATTGGTCATCAAAAGAGCAAATAATCCAGTAAAAAGAATGGGATGTAGGCAGAAACTTCATGTTTGTTTCCCGACTGCTCCGATATAAATAATCACACAGAAACTATATTAGTTACAGTACTGTTTGGCCAATGACTCATGTGTATTTCTAGCTAGCTCTTACATCTTAAATTAACACATTTTGATTAAACTGTGTATCACCACAAGGCTATAGTTTACTGGGTAAGGTTCTGCTCTGGCATCTTTCTCCTTTGGCAGCTACAGGGTGTCTCTTTGACTCTACCTACTCTCTCTTTATATCCCTGTTTAGATTTCCCACCTGGCTTTACTCTGTTAAGCCATTGGCCAAAACATCTTTATTCATTAGCCAATAAAAGCAACACATATACAGAAGGACATTCCACATAAATGGAGTACAGACTTAAACAGAGAGCTCTCAACAGATGAATCTAAAATGGCTAAAAGACACTTAAGGAAATACCCAACATCCTTAACCATCAGAAAAATGCAAATCAAAACAACTCTGAGATTCCATCTTACCCCTGTAAGAATGGCCAAGATAAAAAACATTGATGACAGCTTACGCTGGAGAGGGTGTGGAGTAAAGGGAGCACTTCTCCCATTACTGGTGGGAGTGCAAATTGGTACAGCCACTTTGGAGATCAGTATGACGATTTCTCAGAAAATTAAGAAACAACTTTCCTCAAGACCCTGCAATACTACTTTTGGATATATACCCAATGGATGCTCAATCATACCACAAGTACATGTGCTCAACTATGTTCATAGCAGCATTGTTTGTCATAGCCAGAACCTATAAACAACCTAAATGTCCCTCAACTAAAGAATGGATAAAGAAGATGTGGTATATTTACACAGTGGAAAAAATAATGACATCTCGAAATCTGTGGGCAAATGGATGGATCTAGAAAACATGACGTTGAGTGTGGTAAACCAGACCCAGAAAGACAAATATTATATATACTTACTCATAAGTGGCTTTTAGACATAAAGCAAAGAAAAATCAACCTATAATTCACAATCCCAGAGATTCTACATAACAAAAAGGACCCTAAGAGATATACCCTCCAATGCAAACCTTGCAAAGTAGTATTGTCAGGTAGTTTGGGTGATGAAGGTAAGGTCCTCATGAATGAGATTACAAAAAGACATGAAAATACAAGGAGTTGAAACTGCAATCTTGAGGATGGTCTTCACTAAAATGTGGCTCTTGTATTCCTTTAGTTTTGGACTTTGAACCCCAGAACTACGAAACACAAATGTCTGTATGCCATGAGCCACCCGGTCTATTAATCTTTATTTGTTTGGGTTTTTTTTTGTTTGTTTGTTTTTCATTTTTTTGAGACAGGATTTCTCTGTAGCTTTGGAGCCTGTCCTGGAACTTGCTCTGTAGACTGGGCTGGCTCAAATTCACAGAGATCCATCTGTCTCTGTCTCTCAAGCACTAAAATTAAAGGCATGTGCCACCACTTTCCGGCCTGTCTATTAGTTTATTATAGTAGCCTTACTGAACTAAGATACCTCCCAAGTGGGGCAGCAGGCTTTTTCTACTTGAGAGCTGTGTACCAAACACTTTCCAAACTCCTTAAATAAGGATCCTGCAGAACTCACACCCAGCCTAAATGCTGCTGCCATCCAGAGATACCCACTGTTCTGTGTCCTAACCACTCACCAAACCTAGACACGTGGCTTCACCAGATGTGAAAAGAGAAATGGTCAATCAAACCTCCTCAGATGCAACATGTGGAAGAGAAAGACTTTGGCCTTGCAACCCAAGAAGCTGATAAAGTTCATGTCTTTTCCCAATGCTTCATCTAAAACTCAGAATCTACAGGGTGGTGTTGATTGAGTTCATCCTGTGTGGTCCTGCCTTGGACACCCAGAAAAGTCTCAGACTTGAGTCCCATCTTGAAAAACTCTAACTTAAAATTCATAGACGCTGCCAACAATAAACCGTGGTGAAGCTGAGTATCGGATGGGCATAATGTATACCAACGTACAACTCCTGAAGAGGAGATGCCATCAATGTCCAGATAGAGGACAGAAGACATGAACTGTAAACAAGTAAGTACAAAGGGGGCGGCCAGAATTGATCTCATTTGAGGTTCTAGAAATCAGCCAGATAGAACTTTGAAAGGATATGGTGTTTACATAGAGCACATTCTTAATATTTGATGCAGCCCAGCTGAGCAAATAATTTTTGTAGAGAAGATGATTTATTTTACCTTTTTCCAAAACATAGACAGTTCTAACAAATAACAAATTCATCATTGAGACAGTTTCCTTTTGAGTGGAGATTACAACAGATCAAAAAAAAAATCACTAACAAAAATCCCCAAACCACTTGATGTAATTTCTCATATGGCACGTGTAGTTTTGAACTGTGTGACAAAATTGAGGTCAATGCCAGCGATTCAAAGATATTTTATCACCTGACCATCTTCGTTTATGTGCGAAAACTGTGTGCTGTTCTCATGACAACATCACTTAAGGACATGTTTCTCAGACTGTATCCCTGTTGCTAAGCAATGTGTGACTGTATCTTCCATTGATCACTTTCTGTGGTTCTTTTCATGCAGGGCCTAGTATCTGAGTGAATCTAGAACACCCAGGAGATCGGAGTACCCAGTGATAATCAGTGGTTCAGACTCCACAACATTTTTCAAGCTCTTTCCACCCTGTTTCCTTCCAGGGTTCACACTGATTCCGCTGTTTCTTTAGCCTTTGATGCTGGCTCCACTTTATGTCATATCTAGAGCATAGAGTTTTTGCTTCTTCGACAAAATATCTTCCCCAAATTCTGATGTGAACCAACCACTGCTTTTCTTCAGTTTTGAGTGATTCTTCACCGCATATCACACACACTGCACAGCCTTGAAAGTGTGTGCAGCCCTGTACGTACATAACAAAACTATTCTAAGGAGCACTCAAGTAAAGGTCACTTTAAAACAAACGATTGCCAGATATCCTACCTCTGTTTGCACTTGTTCCTAAAGTCAATATCCTGAGAGATCACGTGTGCTCAAAGACATTCCCGTAATTGCCTTTTTCTACCAGAACAAACAAACAAACAGAAAGTAAGACTCACATTTATTCCAGAGGGCCATGGGAAATTCTCTGAGTTGTAAATGGCCATGGGATGCCAAGAAGTCACTGTATCAGCGTAAGTGTGGAGAAAGATGACACTTCCCACAAGTGCATGCTACAAGACTGATGGAGTCCATGTGCTGTGTTTGACTAAAGCAGAAATTATGGAGCCTCTAGCATTAGGTATCATACCGTTTATTTTTTTTTCTGTGACTGAGTAGTTAACAAAAGCCTAGATATAGTAGGGAGGGCCTTGGACCTTCTCCAAAGCAGTGTGCCTTCCCCTCTCTGAGGAGTGGATGGGGGTGAGTTGGGGGGTAGGTGGAGAAAATGAGGGGAGGCAGTAGGAACTGGGATTGGTATATAAAATGAAAAAAAGATTGTTTGTTTTCTTTAAAAAAATATTTAGCTTAAAAACAAAACCAAACAAAACAAAGATATAAGCTCTCAACCCCTACTCCTACCGTGATACCTACCTTCTGCCATGCTTCCTGCCATCTGACCATGAACTCTAACCTCCTGGAACCAGGAGCCTCAAACCAAATGCTTTCTTGTATAAGTTGGCTTCATCAAGGCATTCTGTCACAGCAATAGAAAAATAACTATGACAAATCTACAGCTTTACAAATTTAAAAAACAGTGGCAGGGTGTTACAGGGAGTGGGGGCCCTTTGTTCTGTCCTGGCCACCCAGCTAGCTTACACCCAAAATAACCACATAGAAACTGTATTCATTTAAACACTGCCTGGACCATTATCTCTAGCCTCTTATTGGCTAATTCTCACATTTTGATTTAACCTATTTCTAATAATCTGTGTTCACCATGAGGTCGTGGCTTACCAGGAGATATTTAGCATACCTAACCTGGCAGCTCCATGGCGGCTCTCTCTCTCTCCTTTCTTTCTCCCAGAATTCAGTTCTGTCTTCTCCACCTACCTAAGTTCTGCCCTATCAAAAGACCAAGGCAGTTTCTTTATTCAACCAATGAAAGCAACACATAGACAGAAGGACCTCCTATACCAGCAGAGAGTGGGGCAGGCTAGAGATGGCTCATCTGTTAAAGATGACTTGGGTTTGACTCCCAGCACCTATACACTATTTCACAAACACCTATTGACCCCAGTTCCAGGGGAGTCATCGCCCTCTTCTGGCCCTCCATGTGACGATCCTGCAAAACACCTACAGACATAAAATGAAACTGAATTTTGGACTGGCCTGCCAGGTGCCCCTTACCCCAGCTGGGCTGGCACCACTACAATGGGCAGATATGTGGGTAGGGAAACGGGAGAAAAGGGGAAGTGGCGTGGTTTGTGCACTAAGGAGAGAAGCGGAACCAAAGGCGCAAAGGCAGTGAGGAACAGGCTTTTTTGGGGTCTACGCTGCCACCTGGGGCCATGTGATATCCAGGCCTGTGCTGCCACAGAGGGCCATGTCTGGGTCTGTGGCCCTCCTGCAGCTGGGGGCTGTGCTGAAGCCAGTGGCTCATTTTACCGTAAATCGTAAGGACGCCCAGGGTCTGGGACACCACCTGAGTCCATGTTGGTGTCAGAGGACCGTGCTGCCACTGGGTCTGTCCAGATCTGAGTGGCCTGCACTGCCCCCCCACCCAACCATGGTGACAACCAGACCCAGAAAATTGCTTACATTTTTAAAGTTTTCGTAGGTATTATTGAATTTTAGGTATATAAATAAGGAGCTAAGAAATAACTCTATGCTCCCAATAAAACAACTATAAACATAATTCCATCAAGAATACAATTAAGGAATGACAAGTTTCCAGAAAATAGGAATGTCAGAGGGTGGGGGGAAGGTCAGAGGGTAGGGGTGAGGGATGAGAGTGGTGGGAACGGAAAGAGATGAAATACGCATCAACAAAACAGATCCTGCATGAAATGCCATAGGGAAATCCACTGCTGTGTGTACTACTATAAAGCCGTGTTTGGGTAGGCAAAAGTAATTGTCAAGATAAGATTCTGTGTGTGAGAGTAGCTGCCTGTTTCTACAATGTCTTTCTGCAAGTCACTGTCATCTATTTGGTGACAAGGAAGAGGGGTTGGGCTGTAGAACTGTCCATCTTTGCCGTGGTGACTGAGATCCTTTCTTAGTCTGGCTGGCAACTACCTGCTGTCTGAGACACAGAAGTCAAAGATAATTAGGGTATTTCTAATCATGCTGAGATTGTCAGAGAGGACAAAACCATGGCTTGCCAGGAAGGAGCAAACGCGGAACTGAGCAGGGATGCCTCCTAGAAAGACAGCCCAAATTCAGATGCTTGGCTGTAACCGGGAAGAATAGCTATATTTAGTGACAAACATTGCTCCGCACTGTCAGCCTTGGTAGATCCCTCCTTTAGGATATGTGACCTTGTGACATAAGAGTTCAATGTCAAACAAGCAGATCAGTGTGACAGATGGCCAGAGAACCAGTAAGAGACAAGAGATGCCATGCAGTTGCCACCTTTGTTTCAAAATATCCCTTCAGTGATCTTAAAGAACTCTTGTTCACTAGAGCAGCAGAGCCTCCCCCAGCTTCTAGTTCCTTCCAGCACACTCTGGCTTAAGCATGAGATGCTTAGGAGGAAATGATATCAGGTGATCTAGACAAGCAGCGTCCCTCCTGGCTGGGAGGTGGACTTTTTTGGACCTTTTTGTCTACAGATGAAAAGCGCAGATCGTTGTATCTCTTTCATAGAGCTGTCAGTGGGAACCGAAAAGAGAGAAAAGATATAAGTTACTGAAAACAATGCCTGGAGCCCTCGAATACCATGAACATCCACTATGCACTGGAACCATCCTCGCCACTCACAGATTCCCAGCGTGAATCCTTTGTGAGCAGCCTCACAGACCTCAGGTGAGGAAATGCGGAGACTCACTGGAACACAGCCTTAGACGCGATAGGCGTGACTTTGAGAGTCGGGGACTGCAGGAGCTTCCTGGGCCACCAGCGTTTGCCTCTTGTTCTGATACAGCTTTTATCCCAAGATAATTTTATAGGAAAAATTGTATATTCTGAGATTTATGATTACTCGTGAATGGAAAAGTCCACCTCACGAGCGGAATCAGTAAATTTATGCATTGGATTTAGAAGGCAGGAGAGGCAATTTCAATGTAAACTTCAGAAAAGGAGGGGTAAGCAGCTGAGGTGTTAACTCAGACACCTAAAATTACACTGAGATTTTTTATAGCTGCGCAGGGTGTGATGTTTACACAGAGACAGGGAAAAATACATAGGTTCAGGCATAGAGCGTACTGTGTGCCTGCACACACACACACACACACACACACACACACACACACACGCATAAATGGGAAATATATATATCTGCATGTATTCTAAGAGTATTCTTGTATATAGACACCGAAAAATGAAAAAAAACTAAAAATATATCTATCCAAATAAGTGCAAGATTTTTATGAGAAAATATAGACTTTTTGTTGAAAGAGTTTAAAGATCTAAGTAAACGTTCACAGATTTTAAGACATGAGGGCAGATCCCCTCCAACTCCTCAACTCAAACAAGATGAATAGTCAAATCCCGTCCAAGGTTTTCATATAACTTATGAGCCGAGTCCTAGCTAGAATTATCATTGCTGTAATGAAATACCAGGACCAAAGCAACTTGTGAGGGGAAAGGATTTGTTTGACTTATGGTTCCAAAACACTGTTCTAGTGTAGGGCTGAGCGATTCCGTGGTTTGGGGCCTCTGCTGCGGGTATTGGATGGCAATGGTGGATCACGTGACAGAGCAAAATGGCTGACATTACAACCAGAAAGCAAGGTCTCCCAGTCTCCTTTGCTGGCATACCCAGCAACCTCAGGACCTCTTCTTAGGACCTACCTCCTCAAGATTCCCCTGCCTCTAAAAACAGAGAAGTTGACCAATGGAATCGAATAGAAGACCCTGACTTTAACCCACAAACCTATGAACACCTGATTTT
>NC_022016.1:70169680-70179544 GCF_000317375.1 Microtus ochrogaster
AGCACAGGGACCTTCGTGGGCATTTCTCCAAACCATAGTAGAGATGTAGGCTAGTGGAGTCCAATAGAAAGGACAGAGACCGTGCCTCATTTCAGTAAAGTTGGAAAATGACAGACAGGAAAAGACGTGGTGTAAGTGCTGGGACAAGGTGAATGGTCTGGGAAAAGTGAAATGCAAATCTTACCTCTTATGAGCATGAAAAAGTCACCGCCAGCCAGTAGATGGCGCTTAGTGCGAGTCCCACAGCTGATTTCACTGTAGAGAGTAAGTCTCTCCAACTGCTGCATGCATCCTCCCTTCATTGGGATCATTGGAAAAGATGGAGCTGGAAGATGGAGCTGGAAGATCCAGAGGTTGCTGAGGGCTGTTGCAAAACACTGCTTTCTGGGCATGAGAGTCCCATTGCACACATTACAGTGACTGTGGCCACATGTACAAAACCTACAATAGATCAAGCCAGCAAAAATTCCAACATGGATTGGGAAGGGGGTCCCCAAACTCCACTCCTAGCTGAGGAGCTGTTGGCAGCTGCTGGTTGTCAAGGAAGGAGTGTTAGTTTTCTTCTGGGATGCAGCTGGGTAATTGCCCAAGATAGAGCCAATGGTTTTATTCCCACAACACATACGCACAGCACCAATTGGACCTGGTGGTTAAAAGAGGACATACATAAAGTTGGGAGGAAAAGTTTCAGGGGAGGATATGGGAACAGCTGGAGAAGAGGGCATGAAAGTGAATTTAATCAAAGCATATTAAAAAAAAAAACCCTGTATGTCATTCTCAAACAATACTTGTAAAATTTTTAATTGCAAATAAATCTCTACCAAATAGAACAAAGTCTGAAATCTAGGAAGGTTATTATCATGTACTTGGGCAGGAGAGAGCCATTAAACCAGATACAAAAATCGTCAGCTGGGAATGACTCAACTACAGCAAAACTGAACATGTATGCTCACAAAGAACAATAGGCAATGTAGGGGAAAGACACATTTACATCAGAACAAATATTTATCTCGAGCATAACTGAACAATGAATGCATCAATGACTATTACAGTTCAGTAAGGAAAACAAAATAACTACATTTCCGAAAGAGGCAAGATACGTGCACAGCACTATGCAGAGCAGGAGCATGAAGAGAGGCTTAGTGCGAATTAAAACCAACCCTCACGTAGGCAAACGTTTTTAAAAACGTAGTGCTGATGAGTGCTGGGAAGGGTGTTGGCATGGAAGAGCACGTATGTGCCTCTGCTGAGGGAGTAAGTGAATGGGGCTGCTTCTGAGAACTAGTTAGCAAGAGTTAATAAATTTTAAAACAAACATGCACTCAATAATTCACTACTTCAGTTCTTCTCTCTCTCTCTTATATATGTGAGTATGTGTGTTTAGAAATATGTATGTAGAAATGTAGAAAGAACATTTATGTTTTCAAACATGTGCTTTCTCAATAGAAAATAATTGGAGAAGCCTTTGACATGTGAATGGTTCGTGATTGTTTTCAGCAATGGCAGTAAGTGAATATGAGCACCACAATAAATATGCTTGATTCTCACAACCTAAACAATTACATTTAAATGGAAAATACATATTAATATATGTCAATGACTTATCTGCCTCTAAGAGTATGTAAACTTATCTATAGATACATTTGTATATAGTAATATGCTATTGGTGTCAAGCTGAAACAAAACCATTGCTAATAGTAACTATATATAGTGTTAAAATATATTTCTTATGTATTTCAATTTCTAAAAGAATTGGGATCTCAGACCCAGATTTAGCCAGTAAAGTGCCCACTGACCAAATAAGCCTGAGGATCTGAGTTCAGATCCCAGCACCTACATAAAAGCTGGACTTGCCTGGGCATCTCTATAACCCTAGCACAGAGTGGCTGCTGAGTTTTGGGTTTAATGAGAGGTCCTGTCTCAAAAGATAAGGTGCAGAATGATGGGGAAACAGCTGATGTCAACCTCTGACCTACACACACACACATTGGGGGAGCATGAAGGAAGGGAGGGGAGGGGAGAGAGAGAGAGAGAGAGAGAGAGAGAGAGAGAGAGAGAACTGCAACCTCAAGCTTAAATTTGAGACTCTTTTTATTAGGTAATAACAGTGTAACACTGGAAACAATGCATAGATGTCACCTATTTTAGTAAGGATTTATTTCTTGCATTTGTTATAGCAAATTTACGTCTGTTGCATGGATTAAAGCTTTAACATATTAAAGGACAATAGTAATTTTATTGTAGGTGCTGTTACATCCCAGTTATTATAAGTAACATTCATTCGCCGTCATTACTTTCTTCTCTAATCATGATTTACCATTTCCCATAATTACTATTACTATTTCTCAGAAGTACGATTTTCATTGACTTACAAGAAAACCAGAAACCAGCATAATCCATTAGTCAATCCAGATACTTTTAATTGATTCTGGGCTTAGTGGCAGATGCCTATAATCCCAGCACTTGGGAGGCTGAAGCAGTAGGATTTTGAGTTCTAGGCCAGTTTGGACTATATAATGAGATTCTGTCTCGAAACAAAACAAAATAATAAATCTACTTTTGAGAGACATGGAAACAGTCAGTATAATGAAACTGAACTGGTGAGCATTGAATGAGGAAGCTGATGCCGGAAGGGGAAACTTCTCTGGACAGACTACATTTAGTTGCTCATCTAACTAGACAGTATCCCGTGATTCCTTCCCTCAAGTGAGCTTTCTTCTTAGCGCTCAAAAGCCCTCAAATTAAAAAATAAATGCATTTAAGTGCCCAGGTGATAGTTTTCCTTCAGGAAATCTACTTCCCAGTAGTTTATTTCTGACAGACATGCTAAATAGCATTGAGGACGTCTCTTAAAATATTGCGCTAGAAACGGCTTGATAAAAGTGTTTGTGAGGTAACTGAATTAGAACAAAATAAGCCAAGAGATAGAGATGTGTGGGAACCAGACAAGAAAGAGGAGCCCAATAGCTTTTGATTCGACTGTGGATCGTCTTTGGTTCCTTCATCCTTCACCTGGAAGACCAGAGGCTGATGTGAGATGCCCCTCTGAATGCTGGGAATGTTTTATTACCATTGGTTAATAAAGAAGCTACTTTGGCCAATGGCAGGACAGAATAGAGCTGGCCATGAAAACTAAACTGAATGCAGGGAGAAAGAAGGCGGAGTCAGGAGATGCCATGTAGCTGCCATAGGAGAAAGATGTCAGAACCTTACCAGTAAGCCACAACCTCGTGGTGATACATAGATTAACAGAAATGGGTTGTATTAAGAGTTAGTTAGAAATATGCAGGAACCATTGGCCTGTGCTGTGAATTATACAGTTTTGGTGTGATTATTTGTGTCTGGGCAGCCAGGAACAAAACAGCAGTCTCTGATTACATTCAGGGGATGCAAGTACCCCAGAGAGGAAGAAATAGGGGAATTTGCCTTCTCAAAATTGACCATAAGTGGAAAGAGCAGAGAAGAACAGATTTCAGAGAGTTCTCAAACACAAGCCCAAGGTCACATGACACAGGACAAGAAATCACCCGTGCAGCCGCTAGCAAGCTTTAGGTTAAAGATAAAGATGCAGGCCCACAGTGGTGGTTTGACAGACATAGATAGAACAAATAGATGCCTACAGGAGAAAACATGGGAGAGTTAGTTTTCTGCAATATACGCAAGTTTCCAACCAAAGAAATTCATAGTCAGAAATCTTACAGATCAAGATTGAGCAGAAAAATTGATCTGCAGAGTTAAATAGAATGCAATTTGTAGGTTCAAATTAATTGATAATAGATTTTTAAAATGATGTATAATATGTTTAAAGAGCCTGTAAGAGCCAAGTATGGTAGTACAGGCCTGTGGTCCCTCTCTCCTGAAGTGTCCACATTTTCTGAATGGTGTCAGATTCCATAGGCTGCCTTTGAGCACAATGATAAATATTTAACTCTTCTACCAACAGTTGGACATACATGGGTACTTCAGAGGCATGTGTGACTTGGCACACTCTCAAAGTGGTGTCAGTAAAGTTGGTTGCTGGCGATTTGGGCTGAAATATACCAGTTTAAATATGTATCTCCCTTGCAGTGAGATTATGTTTCCGAAGCCCCCAAGTCAAGGCTCATTTGCATGAGATGCAAAAGAAAACTTGAAAAGAAACTAGGGCAACATACTGAAGCTGTAGATGCTCCTGTAACACTTGAGAGGCGTGTTTCCTGGAGATGGATAGCAACATGGGAATCTTGCATCTGTTTGGTAACCAAGAGTTCAGCAGGTACATGATAAACCTGAGAAGTCTTCCTTGTGTCCGTGGAAAGGCATGAATTAGCACATGGACAGAAACTTAGAATTCATTTTTACACAGTTATTTTTGCATTGTTTTCCCTGGAATCTTTTCCTTAGATGCCAGACAAACTCCCATCTGTGGTCTCTGAAGACAAACACAAATGAGTTCAAATTTCAATGCACCATCTTGCCAGTTGTTTTCCCTTTTTCTATTTCAACTTCCGGGTTCTCAGTTTGCCTGAAAACTGAGGGATGGGGGTGACCCATGTCTGCAGCTAGGTGTTTTACCTGTAAAAGAAATTCTGACCGTCTCTCCTTAGCAGAGCACCTGCCGGCATTTTCACACCCATTCCCATTTTGAAATGGCTAGCCTATAAAGACCCTACTTGTTTAGCTCTGCATTGGGGAATAAAAGCAAGATGCATACATAACAATATTTAGACAGAGTACTAAAAGCAGACATGCACCCTCCTGAGGACAAAGCGTGCTTGACAGCCATTACCTACTAAGCCTGCCACCTAGGGGCCAGAACCAGCTGCACAGTCAGCAAGAGGAGAGCAGAATAAAGATGCCACCAAGGATTTCACCACACACAGCAGAGAATTTAACCAAGTGTGGAGGTACAGGAGCTGGGGAGCTTAGCGTGACTGCAGGATACCAGCCCACAAAGTTAGTCCCACCTAGAAACACTTCTCTCCATTTTTACTCTTAGGAAAACAAGATTCAGTTCTTATAGTTGAAACCATTATCTTGATTCAGTAAAGCTAATTTCAGTGTGGGCCTCCATTGGGAAGGATCCATTTAGGACACTCTCCTTTCTTCCCTGGGCAAGGAGGTCTGTAAATGGACTTTATTTGCGTTTAACATTAAAGGTCCATGCCAGTTAATAAAAACTAAAGCTGGCCAAAATGTAATTGTTTCAGAATTTATTTCCTTTTAGACAGACTCCTACAAAATTTCTTGAAAAATAATGCCAAGTTTGTCATGATGACTACCCCCAAGGAAGAGAGAAGTGGTGAAATTGGGAGAATTCTGGGGGGGAAGCATTTCAACTCTCTAATATTTCACTCTCATATCTAAATATATACTTACATCAATACACATAGTAACATATTAAACTCAGTAAGCTTCTGTGTTTGAAATGTTTACTAGCAAAAGTCCTTTGAAAGGTATTAAACTAAGGCAACCACGGTCTTTAAATTAGGGCTTGTTAAGAATTTGGGTCCTTGTGATCATAAGAGTGGGAGAGCTATCCCTGACTCCCCCCGCCCCCACAAGCTGCAACACTTGGGAGAGCAGGCCCAGCACCTCACTGGGGCAGCACAACAGAGTCAACCCTGTTAGCACAGGGATGGGTGAACCAACCCTGAAGTTGTGAGCATGGGAGAGCTGCCCCCATTTCTAACCCTATAGCTAGCCAGGCCCAGACCCAGGGCTATTACTTGGTCTACTCCAACATCCATACCATCTATGGTCCATGGGAGCATGTGAAGGGACCTTACCCACAGACCCAAAGCTGCAGGATCTCCACAACACAGGGCACTAGCAGGATGCCCAGGAAGAGTCCTAGAGGGGGCCCAGGAGTGAATGTGTAGTAGAGACCAAGGCCCTTGAACCAGACCAATGACTCTTTGCAATGAACACCTACAAGTAGAGATGTATGGGCCGAGGAGTATACAATATGACTTTCTGGGGGCACACTGTAGCTTTCATGTTAAGATTTTAAGTTCCTTACTTTTCTTTTTTTTTAATTTTTCTCATTTTATTTTCTTCATTTTTTTCTCTTGAGTTCTACTCAGGGGAGTGCAGGAACAGAGGGCAGATGGGAAGGACAGGGAATGAATGGGCTCAAGATACACGATGTGAAAAAATACATAGATAAATAAATAAAATTTATTAATTAAAAAAATACATTTGGATCCCAGGCCAGGCAGGTGGTAGCGCATGGCTTTAATCCCAGCGTTCAGCACTCAGGAGGCACAGGTAGGCCCATCTCTGAGTCTGAGGACAGCCTGCTCTAAAGGGCAAGTTTCAGGACAGCCAAACTACACAGACAAACCCTGTTTTGAGACCGTCCCCTCAAAAAAATAAAGATAAATTTTAAAAACTTGTTGCTGAACATGATGGCACACACCTCTAGGGGTTGCTCAATAGTAGAACCCTTGCCTACAAAGAGCAAGACTCAAGGCTGGGTCCTCATCTTGGGGCAAGGGTGAGGTAGATTAGACACAAAATAACAAAAAAGGATTTGGATTCCACCCAGCTCTGCAGTACTGCTGTGACCTGGGGTAAGTTCATGTTCCCGCTGTACCTCCTCCCTTACAAAATAGGAGAGTTGGATGTACGCTCGCTAAGGTCCTTTAGGGCCAGTGTTCTACTGTTGTAAAATAATGTATTTAGAATATAATTTGAGGTACATTAGTCACAGAATACTAATCGACATGTCCAATGTTGGAGGAAATTCTGGAGAAATGGGGCACAAGGCCAGTGAAGCTAAAGGGAGCCTGAGAAGATGTGCAGCTATGTCTTCAGACTTCACTTGCTAGAGAAACTAGCTGCAAAAGAAAATGAAACAGCCCAGAGTCCCTAAACCACCTTTAGATCTTTCTAATTGAAACCCAGCTATAATTACCAGCTTCAACATCCTCATGTATTCTCTCTTCCTTAAATGTTAGTTTCATTTTGAACTCATCCCTTTTGACTCATGGCACCTGGCACCTACAAGCAATGAACTACTTCTGCCTTCTGTGTTACTCGGGGTTTCTAGGATGTGATAAAACTCCATGACTAAAAACAGCTTAGGGGCTCCTTTACCTTACACGACCACATCACAGTTCACCATCAAAGGAAGTCGGGGAAGAAACTGAAGCAGGAGCCAAACAAAAGCCATGGAGAAGTGTTGCTTACTGCCTCCTCTCTCATGGCTTGCTCAGCCTGATTTCTTACAGAACTCAGGACCACCAGCCCTGGAGTGAGCCCTTCTCAAAGGGCTGAGCCTTCCTTCACCATTCATTAACGAAGACAATACCCTACAGGCTGGCCTACAGCCCAATCTTACAGAGACATTTTCTCAATCGAGATTCCCTCCTCTCTGATGACTCTAGATTGTATCAGGTTGACATAAAATTAGCCAACACACTACCCCTCCATGCTACAATAGCTTCTTATTTTTTAACCTCTGAAAAATCAGTCAATATTTATAGTCTCTTACTTGTACATACTTAATTATGTTTCCATGTTTTTTCACCCTGTTTAAACTCATATGCTCAGTATTCCCTCTCAAGGGAAGATATTACCTTAAACTCCTGAACAAAAATTCCTGATAAGAGCTGGAGAGACAGTTCAGTGGCTAACAACTCAGGCTATCTTTTCAGGGGACCTGGGTTCTATTCCCAGCACCCACATGGTAACTTAACACCTTGTGTAATTCCAGCCACAGGAGATCCAGTGCCCTCTTCTGGCTTCCATAAGCCCCAAATGCAAATGGTGCACAGACATGCATGCAGACAAAACACCCACACACAGAAAATAAAAATAAATACATGAATAAGTGAACAGAAAAGAACTTCAAACATCTCTTTAGGGCTCCCAGATGCCCATGCTGTTTCCCTGTTTCCCTGAGCCAACAGGCAATGCTAGGAGTAAAAGATGCCTGGAAGTGGGTTGAGAGATTGTGCTAGACGTCAGCCAGTGATGAGAGCACCATGAACACGGCAAAGGATTCTGAGGGCGGGGACTTGATTATGCCATCGATATGTGCAGTGCCTCAGCCAGATGTGAGGACACGGATGGAGAAGATGGATAAGTGTCTGTGTAAATAGACACAATACAATCAAAATCACAGTGTACAATTATCTCATCCTGGCTAGAATTGGTATGCCCAAAAAGACAAAATAATAAAACATAAGTACACAGAGAAAGGGTAACTCTTACATCCTATTTATAGGAATATAAATTAGTATAACCAATATTGAAAACATTATAGAAATTCGACAAAAAAAAAAACCTCATAGACTACCATGGAAACCTGCAATTCTACTATGAGATATGGATCGACAGGAAATGAAATTCTACTATGAGATCGACAGGAAATGAAATCCCTGGCTCGGGAGGGTGCTTCCACTCCCACACTTATTACAGCAGTGTTTCTAGCAAAAATATGTGATCAGTGATCATGCTGTCCACGAATGCATGGATAGAGAGAATGAGTATATTTACACAGTGGAATATTGCTCAGCCACAGGAAAAATGAAAAGTTGTCATTTGCAGGCACATGGGTGGAAATGGGAATCATTGTGTGATGCGAAGTAAAGCAGGCACACACAGACAAACGCCATATGCTTGCACTCATGGGTGGAAATGAGACGGTCTTGTGAAAGAATGGAGCGGAACGCTGCTCACTAAAGACTCGGGAGGGCGGGGCTGAGGGATGGAAGAAGTTTAATAAGGGAACTAATGCGTAATAGGGAGGAATTATTTCATGTTCTTCTGGAGCACAGTAGGATTATTATTAGGTAAAATTACCTATGATATGTTTCAAGATGCCTAAGATGGTATGAAATTCTCAACATGTAAGTCTGGTTAATAGTTAAGAAGACGGTAGTGCTGTTCGGATTCCGTCAACACTCATTCAATTGTCACCCATGCATGCTGATGTGTGATGGATCCCAAAAGATGTGCAAACATCCCATTTACATGTAAGATAGAAAAAAATAAAAATACACAATTGTTAGCGATATTATAGGGCATTGCTAGACCCTGAGGTACATATCAGAAAATACTCAAAATATACATATTTTGGCTGGTCGGTGGTGGCACACACCTTTAATCCCAGCAGTTGGGAGGCAGAGGTAAGTGGATCTCTGTGAATTTGAGGCCAACCTATAGGTTTACAGAATGAGTTCCAGATCAAACAGGGCTGTTACACAGAGAAACCCTGTCTAAAAAAAAAGAAAAAAAGAAAAAAAATCAAAAGACAGTGTACATATTTCATAGAAACCGTTAAAACCTTTACTTTAAAAGATTTTCAAGTTCATGAGTAGGAATTAGAAAATGGGGTTAAGAGAGTTTGGGGGAGGTTTTGTTTTTTAAATACTTGAGCTGTTAACTGAAAACACCCTTTCTTTTTGATTGTTTTTATTGAGCTATATATTTTCTCCATTTCCTCCACTTCATCTTCCCCCCCCTTCTACACCTCCCATGGTCCCCATGATCCCGAGAAAACACCCTTTCAATACACCGGATGGTATAAAACATTGTGCTTTGTACCCAGTGCTTTCCAAGATGGAACGCTATTCCCTATCCACTTCTCTTGAACTTAAAAACCTTTTAAAGAAATAACAAGAAAAGTGTCCAGTATCATTAACACCCCTGTTACACACCGAGAACTGCTTGTGCCCCCATGTGCCTACTGGATGAATGGCTCCCTTTACTGGATGTTCCTGTTTTATAATTTATTGTTTTCCCCTTTCTCGGGATAGACCTAGGTAGGATAAACCAAGGATCTAGACAGAGCAGAGAAGCAAGTGCTGCAACTGCTCTCTCTCTCCATCTCTCTCTTACACACACACACACACACACACACACACACACACACAC
>NC_022016.1:70179644-70180771 GCF_000317375.1 Microtus ochrogaster
ATACCCATTCTCTCTGTCTGTCTGTCTGCCTGTCTCTCTCTTACCCTCTCTTTCACACACACACAATTTTCTTATTGTCTCAATTTCTTTGCTTTAAACTCAGATCAGTTTATACTATCACCAGAGTTTCAAATTCACAGAGATAATCTGATTTTACTCCTCAAGTAATCCTATAGGGAAATTATTTTCACTCTTGTTTTATAGAAGAGGAATATGAAACTGACAAAGGTTATTTCATCAACATCGAGCAACCTGCAAGCACAGACTCCGGGTTGAAAATAGAACAAGATGGACAGCAATAATAGCTTGTAGGAAAAATGGAGGCATCAATATAGTTCCTGAGACTGGCCACATGAATAAAATAATGAAGACTTTGCTAACCTTGAATCCAAAGAAGGATTCCTGCTTTGACCTACAGACTTTGATTGCTATTGCTTAGATAAAAATGCCAATCACTAAAGTTAAAATCCAATGTACAATATTTGACCACAAGAGAAGTTACACTAAGAACCTTGACACCACTCTCTGGGGTAAGACTGTTTTATTGTCCAGTGAGGTGACCCGTCTGTGGTCATCCAGCAAGACAGTCACTGAAGTGGCACTGGAACAGACCTCTCCTGCTGGTGCCGGTCGTGTTTTCCTGGGTATCCTGCTCTCTGCCTTACGAGAGATGGTATGATGCTATCCGGTGACACCCGCATCAAATATTTACTGAGCGCCTATTGTGTGTCAGGTCCTGTGATGCAATGATAAACAAAAGACGTAGTGGTAAATAAAAACAGCAGCCTCTCCTGAGACTCACAGCTTAGCAGGAGTTAGAGACATCAACGAATTAAGTAAATGTATGATGATATGATGACTCACTCTAGCAGGCAGTATCAAAACTGCACAGTGTTGTTCTGAGAACATAGTTAATCTAACCCAGTGGTGGATAGCCTCTGTTCATTCTCGCCAGAATTTGTTCTCATTTGTTTTAATGATAGCTGCTCCATTTGAGGGAAAATGGAATATCAAATTTGTTTTAATTTGCATTTTCCTGATGGCTTAGAAGGTTGGACACATTTATTATTGCTTATTATTTATGTCAATGTGTGTGTATTGTGTGTGTGTGTGTGTGTGTGTGTGTG
>NC_022016.1:70181304-70182730 GCF_000317375.1 Microtus ochrogaster
TCAATCAAACATGGGATAACAAGTTACAATAAGACTAGGCACATACCCTCACATCAGGGCTGGATGAGGCAACCAAGTAGGAGGGAAAAGTTCCCAAAAGCAGACAAAAGAGTCAGAGATAGTCCCTATTCCCAGTGTTAGAAGTCCCACAAGAACACCAAGCTATAAAACCCGTAACATATATACAGCTAGGTCAGACCCATACAAGCTTCCTGGTGCTTGATTCAGTCTCTGTGACCCCCTATGAGCCCTGCTTAGTTGATTCTGTGGGCCGTGTTCTTGTGGTGTCCTTGGGCCCTCTGACTCCTACAATCCTTCCCCCCACCTCTTCTGGAAGATTCCCCAAAATCTACCCAGTGTTCGACTAAGGGTCTCTGCTCCCATCACTTGCTGGATGAAGCCTCTATGATGACTATTATGTTAGGCTACTAACATAATACATCTACTAGTATGGCAGAATATTATTAGGAATAATTTCACTGACTTTTTTTTTTTTTGCCAGTCGTGTTTGGTTCTATTCTAAGTCTCTAGGCTATCCAGTCTCTGGTTCGTGGCCCTCCAGGCAGTATCAGACTGTAGCATGGGTCTCAAGTTGGACCAAATGGCTGTTCCCACAAGTTTCATGTCACCTTCACCCCAGCACATCTTGTAGGTAAGACCAATTGTAGATCAGAGGTTTTATGGCTGGGTTGGTGTCCCAGTCCCTCCACTGGAAGCCTTACCTGGTTACAGAAGTTGGCCAGTTCAGGCTCCATAGCCCCCCTTACTAGGAGTCTTCTCTAGAGTCGCTTTTGTACATTGCAGGGAATTTTCATCACTCTAGGTTTGGGGTAGAGATCTAAACAGAAAATTCTCAACAGAAGAATATCAAGTGGGTGAGAAACACTTAAAGAAACATTAACAGCCTTGGCAGTTAGGTAAATGCGAATCAGAACTACTTTGAGACTCTATCTTACACCTGTCAGAATGGCTAAGATCAAAACCAAAAGTGACAGATCATGCTAGCAAGGATGTGGAACAAGGAGAACACTCCTTCATTGCCGGTGGTAGTGCAAACTTGAACAACCACTTTGGAAATCAATATGGTGGTTTCTCAAAAAATTAGGAATTGACATAACTCAAGACCCAACTATAACACTCCAGGGTATATACCCAAAATACATTCTGTCCTACCACAAGAATACTTGCTCAGCTATGTTCATAGTAGCCTTTTTCTGCATCTATTGAAACAATGATGTGATTTCTGTCCTGGAATTCATTTATGTGATTTTTATATTTATTGACTTATTTGTGTCAATTATTTTACTTATTGATTTATCTATGTCAAGTCATCCTAAATATCAAAAATGAAACCAACATTGTCACTGCATGTAATCTTTTTGGTGTTTCTTAAATGTGATTTGCAAGTATTTTATTGAGAATTTTT
>NC_022016.1:70183376-70190442 GCF_000317375.1 Microtus ochrogaster
CCACCACCCACTCTGGACTTTTTTTAGTCATGGGATATTGTTGTGGGTAGCAAGAAAGCCGTGAGTGAGGGAAGTCCTGGGGGAAATGTGCATTGTGTGACATGGGTGTGGTTATGTCAAGAACCATAGCCTCAGATGCAGCCAAGTAAGGCTCAGGGGGATGGCAAAGGCTTCCGGTGATGTGTGTGTCGATGCTGATAGTGTGCTCAGAAAACTGAGAAAAGCAAATATGAATAGATAAATACTTCTTTTCTTCGCATGAGCATGACAGTTTCCCAGGGAAGACCAGCCAACTGTCTTGAGGCAGGGTGGGGGGCCGGTCATGATTTGTTCTTACTGGGACAAACATTTATGGACATGTGTACAAATATTCTTTCTTACTTGAGTGGTTCTGCTAGAACCATCATCTGTGGAGTCCCAGAACTCCTTATTTGCTGTGTGATTGTTCCAGGCAGGTATTGTCTCCAATGAAGAAAACTAATTGACCATGAATCAATGTTAAGTTAGCCTCATTCCCTCAGTGTTCTCTTGGCTTGCCATATTTCCCACCATCCTTGAGCAGCTTCCCTGCTCTCACCCTGCACAGCCTTCTGGCCGCACAAGGCTTACAGAAAACATCAACATCAGGATGATGCTTGTTCTCTGAATCATCAATTAGTCTATTGTTATTGAGACATTATTTCAACCACATACAGATGCATGGATTTGGGAATCTCAGTGTGAAAATGAAATAGCTCATCTCATTCCATACCTAAGAACCCATGAAAAACAATTTTTATACTGAGAGAAGCAGCCTTCTCCAGGGAAGAGCCCCACAATAGACTGACAATCCCAAATAATCAGCCATAAACACATATACATATAAACAATAAATACCAAATGGACTCTGAAGACTGTACTTATAAATATGTGGGTCATAACTCTCAATAAGAAGCCATGAATTTGAGGAGTCGGGAGACATAAGAGGAATTGGAAGGGAACGGGTGGAAACATTCCAAACACAGTACCCATGTATGGTATTCTCAAAAAATAAGAGAAATACATTTTTTTAAATGTATTGCCATTTTGGCTTATTGCTTTTTGTTTGTTTGTTGCCTGAATGCCTCGATAGGCTTCTGGCTGACCGACTATCTGTCTTTCTTGCTTGAAATAGAGTCTTGCTATCTTTGAAACTGGCTTCAAAGTTTTGATCTTCCCGCCTCCCTACTACTGGGATTACACTTATATGCCACCAAACCTCTTCACATCCATGAATATGAAATAATTACTTTGAATAAAATACCACATTGCCCTCTGACTACCAAGGGTAGCTCATGCCAACAAATCACCTGCAAAATAAGGAGAGTCATTATCATTATAGAAGGAGATTAATTTTCTCCTGAAAAATGGGAGTTAAGGAATTCAGACTAGAACTTTAAATATTCAATTGAATACATTTTAATATCTCCGTATGGCGAGCAAAGAGGGAAAGCTAGAGAAATCTAATACAGACAGGACTGCTGATGAGCAGGGGCCTCCAGGAAGGAGATTTGCTAGGCAAAGAACTCAGGCAAATAAGCCAACTTCCGGAGGGCAAGCAACCAAGAGCAGTGTAAGAAAGATGAAAATTCTGTAACCAAATCATCAGGTGCCAATAATGACTGCGTTCATTGTCTTTATTGTTTTGGCTTGCATTTCCATACATTAGTGGATTATTCTTTTCTTTTTCCTATCTTCCATCTCATGTCTCCTAATACTTTATAATTATATGTCTCTCACATATTTATTATTCGCATCAAAGGATTTCAAAGGCACAAATGTAACATAGCTAAAGAGAGATAGAAATTATCTAGACATCCTACAAACAATGTATGGGACTTAGTGTCTCTTCCTTGGGACAAGGGGGTGTCTAAATCTTTTGTTGTTAAATGTCAGTTACATTGTGTGAAGGAAAAGCACGATGTAATTTCTGTGATTATTGTTCATGAGTTAAATATTGTCAAAAGAAATGGAGTAGATGCCAAAATTCCAAAGAGAGCTAGATTGCTGTTAACTTGACAGCAGCTCGATACTCATTTCCCTTTGGACCAGGGAAATGCCTTCCTAAAATCTCTTTCCCTGCATGGCTCTGGGTTAGAGTTTTCCGATACGAATTACTCAAGTGAGATGTGAAAGATAGGTGTTAAATAATTGAGGTTCGAGGAAGCCGGTGCTGTGTCCTATGCTAAGCGATCCCATACCGCCTCACAAGCTCTTTCCTAGCAGCGGCATTGGTTGAACACTTTCCCCTAAAGACATCCATTCTCTCCACGGTCCTCTGTTTCCTCACTGCAGCCATTTCCCAATTCTCCAATCTCCGGCCTCCAAATTATTTCCTCCACTCTCTCCATATTTGCATGTGCCCTATTTTCTTTATAAAGTCTTCGGCTCTCTCCATCTCTGTACGAGCCCCATTGTCTTTCAAGGCACGCCCTCTACTCAATGCGGACGTTCTATTATCTTGAGCCAATCCCGTCTAATACAGTGGGTGGCCATCTGTTGCTGATTTATTTCAGTCCCCACCACCTCTGTGGATGTTGTGTCCAGCAATGCAAACCTAGAGGCAGAAAATGGGCGTGGGTGTGGGAAACTGCCTGGTAAGGGCAAAGTGAGTGTCTGAAAAGCAGACCGTATGAAGATGTCAGCAAGACAACCAACGGTAGATCAAGCACAGAGATCAGGATAAACGGAAGACGATGCTCCACAATCCAGGGGCTGCCCACGAACTACAGAGCTTCCTACAAACGAACAACTCCAGGCTTTACCTGCTGTTTGGAGTGAGCACAACCCCTCACATTCTTTACACCGTCTCTCAAGTTAGACTTTCACTATGGGCACAGCTGAAGTTGCAGATGAAAGAGATCAACAACGGTGGATTTAAATGGGAGTAAAATACACTCCCATCTATTACAGCCCAGAACTATCAGGAGGGAAAAGCTTCTCACCAATAGGAAATTAACACACTGAACTATAGTCAGCAGATGCTGTAATGAAATCAGCACTCCATAGGTTACTTTAGATCACAAAAAGAAACAGTCAGTTCCCATCCAGTCCTCAAGTTTAATAATGTACACACCCAGCTGAACGTGCAGCGTTCCACTCCGTAGGATTGGCATCCCTGTGGCTGTTTTTCAAGCAACCTTGAAAGCAAGACTCTTCTCCCACTCCGGTTTACAGATGTCGTGATGTGATTTAATCGTCACCTGTGCAAACGATAGAATTAGGGAGCCTTGTGCTGGGCCCCTTTGGTGGCAGATCACTTCACTCTTCTTGTGTGCCAGCCTTGAGCCCTCCCGAACCTTAACTTTCAGTGGATAGGTGGCATGACTAATATTGTTACATCACGGTCATGCCTTGATCCATTTCATTAACAACTCTCAGAAATTTGGTTTCCATATCAATGGTGGTAGGTTCTGCTGTGAGTTGGACTGGATATCCTTGTTCTTCTGAACCACAGTTACTCAATTTCCACGAAGCAGTTTCAGGGCTAGTTCATTAATCCAGTTTCATCTGATCAACACATCCACATGTATGTATGTCACCCCCCCCCACTGCATGTGAACATACGCATATGTGTGTCAGACTTCATTATAGCACACACTTCAAGGCTTTCTACTCCCAGCAGTGCCCCTTCTAATGGGATCTGTTGACAAGGCCCCTTCTGGGCTCTTGCTGACAGGGACAAGGCGCTTATGGCTTTTAAATGGAAAGGATTTGCTAACTAAAGCTTCCACCCAAGCCTTCACCCCTCCTTTTCAGAGGTCAGAGAGCTAAGGTTCTCGGTAGCTATGGCAATCCCAAGGTGAACTCAAAGAATATTGACCTTCTAAGTGCTGACGGCTTGACACTGATCTAGTTAAACTCAGTTAGGAAATTAAGCTTATGAAATTATGTTTTCAAAATGAAAACGCAGAGTGAGAAGGCTTTTGTATTTTCTTTCACAGCTAAGTAATTAGACATTGTGTGTGCTTTCGAGGTCTATCGTTACAGACTGATTATCTCCTAACCTAGACCCCAGTATCCCAGTGACACTAAATTTGTCAAGAGCCACGGAACTTTTCCTTCCTAGGTTTGTTCCGTGCAGCCTAAGCTCCTCAGCCAATAGGACTCTGTGCATGTTCAACTGTCTTTAATTGTCCTTCTGAAATTTTTACTTTTATTTTTTGGACCTAGAGAATAATTTAGGTTTTAATGGTAATTTTTTTAAAAAGTGTAAATACTTGTGGAAAATACTGCTCTAAGGTGGGGCTCCCCTTTTCAGACCCCATTCCTGAAAAGAATGCTTTGTCTACCGAAATCCTGATTGCTGTCCTTCCATTCATATCTATATTTTAGGGGAGTGTTATTGTTGGTTGGTGTTTTGTGTTTGTTTTGCTTCTTGGATTTTGTTTTTAGGTTACCGGTGAACAGGCGCCACGTCTTTTTATACATACTAAGAACTGCCTCCCACTGAGCTACACTATCAGCCCCCACCAGTGTCCCTGAACTAAGCTGACCTTTGATTCTCATTTTGGTTAGGAAGCTTTTAAAAAAGAGAGAGAACTTCAGGTTTGGTGGAAACTCTTTCAGAATCAATGGTCTTGGGTGGCTTCGGTCCCGTTCTCGTTCTCTGACCCACTTTCGGGTGCTGTCTGAACTCTGAGTTTGGAGAGCTCTTTCAGAATAAACGCTCTGGGATGGCATCCATCCCATCCTCACCCCCGGCCCACCTCTAGTGCTGTCTGATCACATCTTCCTGTTTTTGCCTTTCTTTTAGCTTCTGTATTTCATTTGTTTTTTGAGTTGTTTACAGGTTCCAGTGTTACTGCATCTTAGACTCCAGCACTTCCTGGGGTGGGCTAATTTATTTAGTATTTTTTAAGTGACAGAAGAAGAGTCTGTGTTTATCTGAGCAGCATGAGGGACACAATGTCACTCAGTACAGTTTCAATGTATGTATGCCTTCTAAAATCCACGCTGAGATTCAATTTTCTGAAGCAGTAGTATTGAGAAAGATTATATCATACAGGCTCCTCCCTCATAAATAGGATTAAGGGCTTTAAAGTAGGCTTCATGCAGCATTTAAGCCATTCACCCGTCATTCCCTCCCATCCTATAATGGCGTCTTCTAAGGGGTCATCATAGAAACATAGCAGCCCTTGGCAGATACTGAGAATGCTGTTGGTCCTGGACTGCTCAGACTCCAGCTGTGAGAGGTGAATTTCTGTTGTTATGAATTATACCTGTGGTATTTCATCTCAACAGCTCAAGCAGACGACATTCCTCTAACCAAGAGCAATAAGAAAAACAGGCGCCCGTCAGTAAAGCTGGCTGCTTCTCTTCCGTGACAGTTTCATTATCTCCTGCACACAGGCTTTTCCAAGCAGAGGATATTTAAAGAACTGTGAAGACTTCCGTTTGATTTCCCCCGAAAGGCTGGGGAAATTCCAGGAGAAATAGAAATAATCCCACAAAATTATCCCTTTCATTGAATCTCAAAAGCCAGACCTAAATGGGTGGAGCTTTGGCTGGGGAAAACAAGAACAAAACCCATAAAGAACTATGATAAGCATGATTTTTTTTTTAAAAAAAGAAGTATTATTTTTTTACTGGATTTATATAACAAAATAAAGCACAGCCTATCTGTTTATAAAACAACTATTGTACACATAAATATATGTAATATATAGCATAATGTTGTTTGTGTAGGAAATAACTAAGAATTAGAATGTATGGTCCTTTCTTGTAGATTTTTGTAGAGTAAAAAAGGCTATGAAAAAACATCCTGCATCCTGACTTGACCCCAGGACCAGGGCTTGAAATTCCACCAATCCCTGAATTTGCTCCAGAATCACGCCACAAAATTCCACCAATCTTAAGCCACACTGGAAAACTCTGCCCCTGCCCCAAAGAGACACTATATAAGCTCTGTATCTTGCTCAGTTCACTGCTGCTTTTCACCCTAGAGACAGCCACCCTTCTGGATGCTTCCTTCCCAATAAATCTCTTTAATGAGGTTTGTTGTGCTGTGGGACTTTCACTGTAGCAGAGCCTAGCTGTCAGGATTTTCTCAGGAACTGGAGTGGAGCAGAGCTGTAACACTTTCACTAGGGAAACTTCCCCCTGGTGGAACAGAGCTGTAACAATTCTCCAGAGCAGAGCAATGCTAAACTTCTCTGGGAAAATCCTCCCCTACCCAAGCAGTTGTTACCCTTGCGCTGGGGAGATCCTGCCCTGCCCCAACAGAGTTGTTACACTTGCGCTGGGGAGACCTTCCCTTGGAGCACAGCTATTAAACTGCTATACTTACAGGAACTTTGTGGTATTCTATAGCTCCTGACTGCCAGGATAGCTTTCCATCTGAGCTGCAATGCTTACAGGTTTCTTTTTCATCACATACCTTCATGGAAAAATGGTTTCTGGCATGTAACCGGCTCTCAGACCTTAGCACAAGTGCTGCCATGACAGAAATACCATTCAGGCCTTGCAACCCAGCATGCAGGCAGCACCACCTGCCAAAATGAGAACAAAGGACTAATGTTTCCAAGTCCATAGTTCTGGGGAAGTCCCTCAGTGTACTAACCTGGCTTCCTGGCTTCAACTTCTGGATAACTGTTCTTGCTAACTAGGGTGTGCCAACTCAGGATGTGGTTTTCACATTTAAAAGCTCACTCTGAGAAAGGCTTGGGAACTGCACTTGGGTCCTGAACACCCAGCATAGTCATTGACACGCTAATAAAGACTTTCTATTGGCTTGAACCTGTGCCTGAGTGGTCTTCTGTGGTGACCACCCCACAGCAATTCTCTACCAGAATGGCAGATCAAGAGAGAGTTGCCTAACCCTAGTTTGGATCAGTAATCCTTTGTATCCTAAGCCATGACACTACCTGGCCAGAAAAAAAGTTCTCTGACACCTTGGGCTCCTGGGAGCCACTCTAGGTTCAAGTCTCTTGCCAACCCTAAGGTGGCTCCCTTAACTAAGAATTGTGCTTCCCTGCTCCCCTATCCAGCCTTCCTTTATCCCAATCATCCTGTTTCCCCAAGTTCCCCCCATCCTCCCCTTCTCCCT
>NC_022016.1:70191232-70192701 GCF_000317375.1 Microtus ochrogaster
AAAAAAAAAGTTCTCTGACAATCAAGAAATTCAAGTAGGACATCAGGATCCTTTTTTTTTTCCATCAGGTACTCGGGTAAACAATGACCACGAGGCATGGAGTAATCGAGAGATGACTTGGGCTGTGTAATGGTTAATTTTCTGTGTCAACTTAACTAGGTTAAGTTACACACAGACAGTTGGTAAAACATTCTTTCTGGGTATGTTGATGGTAGGGATGTTTCTAGAGGACACTGGCATTTGAATCAGAGTAAAAACAGACACATCCTCACACTGTGGGAGGTGGCGTTAACTCCCTCGAGGGCCTAAATGCAACCAAAAGGCAGACGGAGGGTTCAATCTTCCTATCTTTCTCTTTACTCAAGTAGAGCATGAGTATTCTGCTGCCATTGGACACTGACTTCCTTGTCTTCGGGCTTTAGGGCTTATAGCAAACCATCGCCAGCTTTGGGGGCCTCTAGATTACATGTTGTAGGTCCTAGGCCTTCTCTTCCCACAGAATCATGCCTCATGTTCCTTTTTTCCACATGCATCTCTGTAGATCTGTATAACTATATCTCAACCTGTTTGGTTCTTTTTCTCTAGAGGACACCGATCTAGGATGTATTTTTGAAAAACTGATCTAGTTAGTGCAATAGGAATGAAGGAAAGGTACTTGTGTTTCCATCCAGGTGAGGTGTCATGAGAAAATGACCATGAAGAAATCTATGGAGCCTACTGAGGGCAAGTTTAGAGGGGATAACAGAAGGAAACGATCCTCCCTCTCTCCTTACTACACATTTGTAATGATCAGCTTCTAAGACTTGGAGAGGTGACTATAGGGGAAAACCTATGAAATACAAAGAAAATGCTTCAAGAATCAAAGTCTGTAGAAAACTATCTAAAATACGTTAACTCTAAACATGGTTTGTGTGGACCGGAGACGGGTTGGTAAATAGATAAGGAACATATGCGGTGTGAAATGTTAAATAGAAATAAAGACAAGATTCACAAGGTGTTTATCCATTGGGTGACTAAGATACGCAAGGTCCTGGCACTTGAGAAAGCCAAGGAGCGGAAAGGTAGGTGTCCTGATTAGAGAAGAGATGTCCCAGTCACTGGTGAAAGGGGAAGTGGGCCATGGGAGGGAGCTGTGAGCTAGCTGCTGAGGTCACAGAGGGAAGTCTGACTAGAAACAGTGAGAGGCAGGGAGAAAACCAGCTCCGGGACAGCAGAAGGGCAGGACTCTGGAATACTTTTGATTGGCTGCGGATGAATGGCGCGGAAGCTAAGGTGGGAAACAAAATGGCGCCGGCCCCTTTATTTGGCCATCTGAGGGTGGCTCAAAATGGGGGTTCAGAAATGATGAGTGACTACCAGGATGCTGGCTTTGGAGGAGAGGGGAAAAATCAAAGGAAAGCCAGCACTGACAGTAGGCAAGTGTGTGACAGTGAGCAGGTGTGCAAAGGGTTGTTAGAAGGGACGTCAAA
>NC_022016.1:70193700-70228371 GCF_000317375.1 Microtus ochrogaster
CTGCACATCAGGTGTGAACTGCAAACATGACATGGACTGCACATTGGGTGTGAACTGCAAACATGACATGGACTGCACATCAGGTGTATACTGCAAACATGACATGGGCTACACATGAGGTATGTACTGCAAACATGGCATGGGCTGCATATCAGGTGTGAACTGTAAACATGACATGGATGCACATCAGGTGTGTACTGCAAACATGACTATGGACAGTCACAGTGAATGCTTAGCTAGCTCACGTTTGTAACTTAATGAAGACCAGACAGATCTCTGTCCAGAGGTAAGATAAGAAGAGCTATGTGTTAACCTCCTGTGATCAGGTTTTCTTTGCAAGTGGAAGGAAAATCTAGATATTCTACAGCATATTTGTGGCATCCAGGTCTAGAACATTCTGTTGTTTGTGAGTTAGTCACATAAATCCATCCGCAAGTTTTTTAAATCTTATTTTTCTTAGAACTTTAATATATTTAATAAGTGCCATAGTAAAGAATTAGGTAATTACCTTTTCAAAATCTTTCTTTTCGGTAGCATGATGGTAAGTTTTATCAACTAGACACAGCCTAGAATCGCATGGGAAAGAAGTCTTTATATTGATTTGACCTGTGGAAATGTCTGTGGGGATTGTATTGATTGTTATTTGATATAGGAAGATCTAGACCACTATGGGCTATACTATTCCTTAGGCTGTGTGTGTGTGTGTGTGTGTGTGTGTGTGTGTGTGTGTGTGTGTGATGAACAATAGAAGAGAAGAAAAGGCTTCTGGAAGCAAACAAAGGATTTGTGCATTGCTTCTCACTCTGCAATGGACCATGACTGTGCCGATTTAAGCTCCTGTCTTGATGTCCCCACAATAATGAACATAAAATTGAAAGCTCAGGAAGCCCTTTCTTCCCTAAGCTGCTTTTCATAGGGGTGTTTTATGACAGTAGCAGTAATGAAATCAGGACAAGTAGTTTAATATTGTTAATTGCACTAGTAGATAAATCTGAGTTATTTTTATTATTCAGAGAATAGAATACATCGTGATATATTATGTCATGTTTTATGGATTATGTTGGCTGATAACTTATTTAAAATTTTTGCAATAGTGTTCATAAACAAGGAAAGTTATGGTCTAGTTTTATCAATATTGTCACAATTCATAATTTACAAAGTGAATTTTTAAGATTTTCTTCTGTTGCCTAAATTCTTGAACTGTTAAAAGCTGCATCTGAGTCCATCATTCAGGGCAGTGGCTACCCTGAGTGCCATGGCAACCATGTGAGTGTGGATCTATGCTCTAAGTACACTGACACTATTGGTGTTCAATCCTGGTATATGTCAAATACTGAATATGCTAAAGTATTTTAAAGTGTTTAATAAGTATTATATGTTACTTACATGAATTCTTTCTGGTTCTTGTTTTGCTCATCATAGCAATCCACTTTTCCTGCTTTATTTTCACTTTTTTAAATACATTTTTCACTCAATATATTCTTATTACAGTTTCTCTTCCCTCAGTTCCTTCCAGATCCTCCCTACCTCCCCACATCTTCACATATCCAACTTCATGTCCCTTTCTCTTCTGTCTCTCTCTCTGCATCTCTCTCAAGGACAGACAAAAACCAAACAAACCATAATTTTAAAAGGAAAAGCATAAGAAACTTATATACAAAAAACATAAAAACACAAAATCAGAAACCATAAAAATTACATATATGTGTGCGCATATTTATAAATATGTGTGTGTGTGTGTGTGTGTGTGTGTGTGTGTGTATCTGTCTCCAGCGGGGCTGCATGGCTTCTCCTTGACTCTGCTTTCTTTATCCCAGCATTCAGTTTAGTTTTCCCTGCTTATCTCTACTCTACCCTATCATAGGCCCCAAACAGCTTCTTTGTTAACCAACGGTATTCACAGCATACAAAGGGGAATCCCACATCACAATAGGCCTATGTGTCTCTGTCTCATTCTTCGGTAACATCTATCCCCTCCGGCTCTTCTTTCTGTCTCCTCTTCTGCATAGTTTTCTGAGCTCCAAGGAAAGAAGTTTGATAAAGAAATTCCACCTAGGACTGAGTGTTCCAAGGTCTCTTACCCTCTGCACATTGTCCAGTGGTGGGTCTTAGTATTATTTCCCATCTACTGAAGGAAGAAGCTAAGACGCTGATCTATGGGTATAGCAGAATGTTTTTGAGAATCATTTAATTGCTATGTTCCTTTAATATAAGAATAGTATTTGGGTTTCCCCTATTCCATTGGCCTATCTATTGTCAGGTTCTTGGCTACCCTAGTGGTGTCAGGTGTCGGTTCTGTCTCATGGGGTGGCCTTAAGTCCAATCATATGGTTGTTTATTCATACAACATGTGTGCCACTATTGCACCAAGATATCATGGAGGCAAGTGAAAATTGTAACTTGCAGGGTTTATAGCTGGCTTGATGGCTACCTTAGTCCTCTGGTAGCATGCAGAGTACCTTCCTGAATGAAGACTAGTCAATAGAGGTGAAGACACCAGTTTGACTTCTCCATGGTTAATGAAGTATGTGTTGTCTTTGGCAATATGGCCTCATCCTCAGTTAGTGGAGAGCAATCAACAGCCTTGGCAACAGCCTGAGTTGGTTGGGGGTTTCCATGGGGCCCCTTTGGCAACAACTCAATGAGATGTAACACATTCCTGGCACTGAAAGTCACCTGGTAGTGAAAGATGTCTAGTTGGGGCTTTCTCCCCTCTGTTACATAGTGATTCCATTTAGATTTCTCTCATATACACATTTTAAGAATCTTCTACTGTAGTAAGCAGGTTTTCATATCACTCCTCAGATGACTCTTGGTGTTAGCTGCCCTTTCTATCCATTGTCCTCTCTTCTCTCCCTCTCCCATTTAATCCTCCCATTCCAGTCTCCCCTCTAAGTCACCATAACTATTCTATTTCCTCTTCCTTGGCGGTCCTCCCTCCAGCCATCATCCTTTTCTCTACATATAATCTTTGTGATTATAAGGATTATAATATGCCTAGTGAAGGCATAAAAGCCAACATCCACACATAAGAGATACATACTATATTTGTACTTTTGGGTCTGTGTTACTTTACTCAGGGTGACTTTTTTTCTAGCTCCATCCATTTACCTATAAATTTCATGATACTTTATCTTTCTTTCTTTCTTTCTTTCTTTCTTTCTTTCTTTCTTTCTTTCTCTCTTTCTTTATTTCTTTCTTTCTTTCTTCCTTATTTCCTTCCTTCCTTCCTTCTTTCCTTCCTTTTAGGTTTTTTGAGACAGAGTGTCTCTGTAGCTTTGGAGCTTGTCCTAAAACTAGCTCTTGTAGACCAGGCTGGCCTCAAAATCACAGAGATCTACCTGCCTCTGCATCCCAAGTGCTGGGATTAAGGACACGTGCCCCCACCGCCCAGCTCATGATTTCATTTTTTAACAGTCAAACAATATTCCATTGTTCAAATGTACCACATTTTCTTTCTCCATTCATCTGTTGATGGACATTTAAGTTATTTCCGATTTCTGACTATTGTGACTATAGCAGTTGCTGTATCCTCAGAACTATATCAAAATTTAAAAATTGATTTTTAAAAATTATCTTTCCCATTTCCTTTGTTGTCAGATAATTTCCACTGCTTTGGTGTACCTTAGTTGTATTTCAAAATGTAGGTCTTTATTAAGCAGTACAAGTAGTTAATATAAATTTATTCAGCACTCACAGAGGTATGTATACCTGGCTCTTTGGAGAGGAATGGTCCATTGAGCATGCCATGTCTTTAGACTAAGTGGCCAGTAAGTAGGAAGTGCACCCCTATGGAAAAGTTCAGTGCTCTGTCTGCATGTAGTGTGAGCATACCCATATAGTTCTCAAGTCTGCTGTATGAGGTCAGTGTGCCTTCTGTGTGGCTCTGTAACTAAATCCTTTTGTACTTGACACACTGAGCAATGCCTGTGGGACAGGTTGCTTTGTTACATGGCATCTCACTCACATCTGTTCTGAAAATAGCATCCATTCTTCCTTTGACACCCTGTCTGTCCCTCCTGTAACATGAGGGTTTCATATTCGGGGTTGTTTGCCATTGAAACTTGCTTTACTCTATCTTCCCCAAGGTTAGTCTCAATGCTGGACATGGGAGTAAGCCAAAGATAGTGTTAGTCTTACATAAATTCACCACGAGGTTTCATCAACATGGCTCCATGGATGGGTCCAGAGAGTGAACAATGATGGAAGCCAAGTCAATCAGAGTCCTTCCCTGGATGGAGATATAAAGGGGGGGAGAGAAAGAGAGAGAGAGAGGAGAGAGAGAGAACTGAGTAGTTCCTTTACTGATTCTGTAATCTGGAAACTATACCATAATTTAAAATAGATACTTTTTAAAGATATATTTGGTCCTTTAGTACTTGGTTCTGGGAACAGTGTCATGACATGTCCTGATTCTAGTTTTCCTGCAGCTGCTCTTCCTGTAGTTTGCAAAGCTACACAGATAAATTCCTTTTGCCTATTTTATTAATAATTCAAGTTGTAATTGCTTTATTCTGAACGGAGAATAGTATATGCATACATGTATGTACAATATACATACACACAGAGGTGTTCTATATGCTCATATGTGGATATGTTAAAAACAAACAACAAACCCAGCAGGATCTCCACAGATCTCTTCTGCTTTCCTCTCAAAGCAGACACATGAGTCTCTCAACGTGGTGACTCACAGAACTGGGTCTCCTCAGGCGACAATGCTGACCCCAGTACTGGGAAAACATTTCCACCTTTACCATTGTTGACTGCCTCCAAGGAGAGAGTAGAATGGAAAGAGTCAGGTGTTCTACTAAGATGAGCACCTTGGAGATGTACACATGTAGACCTAGACATGTTTGAATACTTTCTCCTTGGGTTAACGTTCCTAACTCCTTCATGACTCACGTCTCATTCTTTTTTTTTTTTTGTACTTTTTAATTATTTTATTGTTTTTTTTTTGTCTGCATGTAGGTCTGTATGAGAGTGTTGGATCCTGGAGTTACAGACAGTTGTGAGTTTCCACGTGGGTGCTGGGAATTGAACCTGGGTCCTCTGGAAGAGCAGTCAGTGTTCTTAACCACAGAGCCATCTCTCCAGCCCTGTTGCTTTCTTTCTTTCTTTTTTTTTGAAAAGTAGGAACAAATAATCCCCTAAAATACTAAAATTAAAAAGGAATAAAGAAACCTAACTCTTGAGAATGTGATAGGTATATGACTTCTTTCATTTATTTATTTATTCATTCATTTTGAGAGTGGGTCTTACTGTATAGCCTTGGCTGGCCTTGAATTCACAGCTCCAGCCTCCTCTGTCTCTGGAGTACTGGAATCAAAGACACACCTATCACCCCAATTGGAATCTGGGACCTGGTTCTAAATCACAGATAACTAATGAGGTATCACAATACGCACCTTATTTCAGCAAGAGAACGCAGTATCTAGTGACATCAGCACTTAGGTTGTTGGTCTTTGACTCACTAAAAATATTCTGTGAGCCTAGTGTGACCCTGGTCTGTCTTTATCATCCAGGACAGGGCTCCCAGGCAGTGTTTGTGTTCTGATGCTGGCCAGCAGTTGGGCCCATATTTTCCAAGAACTTTTGGCTGCAATTTCAGATTTGTAAGAAACATCCTATCATTTCAGCAGCAAGAAATTCTTCTTTGGGGCTTGCCATCAAGGAGAAAGATATCACCCAAAGAGAAGAAATTCAGGCATAATCTAAAATGCTACTTATGTTCTTGAGCAAAATCTTGTTTCCCTAAAAGAAAGAAAGAAAGAAAGAAAGAAAGAAAGAAAGAAAAGAAAAGAAAAGAAAGAAAAAAAAGAAAAGAAAAGATCTAGGAGGAAAAACAATTGAGGTATTAGATCTTTTCTGACAACATATTTGAGTACATTTTCAATGTGAAACACAACTTTGTTCCTTGGATGTTCTTATAATTGATAATAACATTGTCTTTTTTACAAAGGGCACAAGACAAGCAGCTGATAAAGCTGTAGAGAAGTGTATCTGGCCTCAGGACTGACCTGACCACTTTTTGCTACACACCTTTGTGTTGCTCCTTCTAGGGCAATTGTATCTACAATTTTGTTTTTCCTATAAACATAACAAAGCTATTGACCAAATATTCTGAATCAACATCTATTAAAAGAAGATATATAAATATCCAGGAAACAAATGAAAGATGCTCAATCCAAGTAATTATGAGGGAAATACAAAACCACTTAAAATTGTCTGTGAACAATAAGACAAAAGCACAATAGATGTTGATGAAGGGCAGAGGAAGGAGATCTCTTGCACTCTGATAGTAGAAATGCAATTACTAAAATGATACAAAGCTTGCTCAGCTTTGACAGAGAACTGCCACAGTAGTTCTGCCACTGGGTATACATCCACAAAGAAGGAAATTAATATGTTAAAGAGACCTCTCCACCTACCAGGGCATTACGTTATTATTTACATATGGAATCAGCCTAAGAACCCATCAACAAATGAGCAGATAAGGAAAATGTGTATACATATACAATGAATTATTCAGTAATAAAAATGAACTTCAGCTACTTTCTTATAACTTTCTTGCAGGGCATTAGATTAAGTGACATACGTCAGGCATATACAGAAAGATAAACCGCACATATTCTCCTAAAATGCAGAAGCTAAGCGTTTGATTTGACTGATGTAGAGAGAAGAATAGTGTTATTGGCAACTGGAAAGCGTTAAGGGTACAAATGAAGGGAAGATGGTTAACAGGTGCGTGTGGGAGCCGTTGGATAAGAGTAACTTCTAGCAGTCTGTGATGCAGTCAAGCCATTGTGGTTGGTCATAGCTGTCTACTTCTAAACAGCTAGTAGGAAAGATCTTTAATATCTCTCTCTCTCTCTCTCTCTCTCTCTCTCTCTCTCTCTCTCTCTCACACACACACACACACACACACACACACACACACACACACACAGATTTCTTGAGGTGGCAGATGTGTGAGTTACCTTGATCTAATCACTAAACATGTTACATAAGTACTTACATGTTACATCATGTTTCATAAGTATGCACAATGTTTCCATGTGCATTAAAAACGTTCAAACTATATTCTGAACAAGAATCTTTGAGCTTGCTTTCTGTCTTATTGGGCTTGCTACAACCCTAAAAGCAAACTGGTGTGAGCTGTAGTGAGTGTGAGCGGTCTGCGCAGCTCCCTGAAGCCAGGGCTGGCTGCAGAGGCTGATAAGCTCGTTCATTATCTTCCACTTTGCTCCACCTCCTGCATTTCCTGCTCCCACTCACCTCCAGACACTACCTGACCATCCACATTCAGAGTTCCTTACTTTCTATAGCTTCTACCCCAAGCTCATTCTATTTCTTTTCATCAACTCTCCTAAACTTCCATCCTTTGCGGATTTTCCCCAGTGAATCTTGTTTGCCTCTACTTTCTCTTTTCGGCTGGTTTCAGGTATCTCCATCCAGCAAACTGGCCCCCTGCCTCGCCTAATCTTTCACCGCTGGTCTCAGTGCGCATGTCTCTCCCTTCGCCTACAAGTCTCTGGCTGCGACCTCTGATACATGCACCAGCCCTTCAAGGGTCAATGACACCAATTCTGCAAAGCTAACATGGGGGACTTACAAGGCTCCCGACACAACACTAACCCTTCTGGTGACCCCAACCATAAAATCATTGCTTTTCAACCATTTTCATTGCTACTTCATAACTGTAATTTTGCTACTGTTATGACTCGCAGATGTAAATATCTGTGTTTTCCGATGGTCTTAGGCGAGCCCCGTGAAAGGGTCGCTCACCCGCAAGTGGGGTGTGGGGGGGCTTGACCCACAGGTTGAGAGCTGCTGGTTTATAGGCTTGTGAACTTGATATTATTACAATCTCCATTTTATAGGTAAGAAACCAATGCCCAGAATTGTATGACTGGCCTAGGTTCCCAGACCTCAGTGAAAAAGACACATAATTCCATCTCATTATGTTTAACACCAGTATCCACTCTGGTTCTTAGCCTTCACTAGAATAATTTGCTAAACACACACACACACACACACACACACACACAGCCTTTATGCAATAACACACTGCAGTTTTTAGAGCACATCAAGTTGTTCTGAAGGCATGTTTTATTTTGTAATCTCCTTCCTTTTAAAACCCTCCTGCCTCATAGACATGGAAAAAGTCACAAGCAAGAATGTCTCTCCAGAGACTTTACTTTTGGAATGCAGAGGTCATTGAAATATGTGTCCTCCAGGGGAAACAACGATTATTTTTCAATTAAGAAAATCTTGTAAGTGGCTAAGGAACTGAGTTGCTTTTTGATCTTGACTAATTTGCTTCTTGCTTGGCCTCTCTAGATGTGTTCTTTATTTTTTCACGGCCACCAGTATCCCATCTTCCCTTGGAAGGAATCCGGACTGTGCTGGTAATATTGACTGAAGGTGTTATAAACGCTCAGCGTTGTTGCTGTTAGAGACTCAGACCCGATCTTCAATAAGGGAATTCTTGTAACCCCAATCCTGCTATTCCCTGTTTTAAAAAGACTCTCTAGCCTTCCGTCCCTCTTCATCTTTTTCTCCCTCCTTCTCATAGGCCTCCTCTACTCGATACCATTTATTTATGCTTGGCTGTCTGGTCATGTTAAACCTAGGATCTCAGAATAACGTTCCTGGGAGTCCCTTTGAAGGACTCACAGGTCTCTGGAGAGCAATCAGGTGACAGACCCTCAACTCAACCAGACATCGTGTCTGAACCGTTCCAGGGCAGGTGGATCCCATCCCAGCAAGTTGCCAAGCCCCAGGCTCCACCCATTCTTCCAGCGCAACCTGGAACGGTTGCTACCCTCTGGATTTCCTCCGGGGTTGAATGTCTGGGCTCCGAGGCGACTCAAGATCGCAGGAGGCGCTTCTCTCTTAAAACCCTGTAGTGGGGGCTGCAGTTGGCAGCTGTAGCCAAGGCTGTGAGAGAGGCCCCTCACCTGGGGCCTGTGGCGGCCCAGCTCGGAGGAAGGACGCGGTGGCGTCGGGGGTGGCGGTGGGACCCGCAGCCCGGGGTCGCGGCTGCAGAGCCCAGAGCGTGGGAGGAGACGGCGGTCTTATGCCTGCGGTGACCAAGGCTTATGCTTCTGCCTTCAGCCCCCACTCCCGCCTCTCGCCCCAGAAATGAGCTGGCGCATCGCCGGTTTGATTCCAGAGCCCGGATCGGGTGGGTTCTTTTGTTTCTTTGTTTTAATGACAGTTCCCAGCCCTTGGGCATGTCATGCGCAATTAATTTCCTTCCTCTTTTCAAGGCAGCTGGGGTGAATTTTTTTTTTTTCTACATCATCCTTTGGGGGATGGTTGTTTATGATGTGACGTCAGCGGATTGATTTTTCTCTCGTGAATGAGAGGGAGAGACACACAGAGAGACAGAGAGACATAGACAGGGAGACGGGGCGGGGGGACGGGGGTGGAAGGAGAGAGAAAGCACCAGCCAGCCACAGATGACAGATGTGCGCAGAAGCCAGGTGCTGACATTTGAAATTCCTTCAGGTCAAAATGAGGTTGGATTGGAAATGTAAAAGTGCGTTGCCAAGACCTGAAATTACTGAGAAGTTTTTGTCTTTAAAAAATAAATAAAAGAGAAAAACAAACAAACAAAAAAAATCCCCTGGGCAGCTCAGCTTCCTGGGCTCCTTTCTCTTTGGCGTCCCCAGTCACTGTGGCACACAGATCATCGGGCACCCGGGAGCCGCAATAGGCTTGCGGGGACCACGAGGAGGGGCGGGGGAAGTGCGTCACCAGGTGGGGAAGGGGCTGTGTTTTTGGAGAGGAGCGGGAGGCGGTGGGGGTGGCGAGGAATGGGGACGGGAAATGGGTTCCGTGCGCTCTCCGGGGGTATTGTGTCAGGAGATGCAGGCTGGCTACCATGTGACGCGGTCCAGAGCTGAAGGGATTGGCCGAGGCAGTGCAGGCGGTGCAGCTCGCCGGCTTGCTGTTCTCTGCCTTTCTCTCTCAGCATCTTCCTGGGAGCTTGTAGGTGAAGCAGCACCAGCAGCATCCATGGCCTGTCTTTCAGGTTAACACTGTCTCCTTTGGCTTGGCAGTAAGCAGAGCAGACCTCAGCAGCGGCATTGTGAGGACTTAGCTGGGACCTGGAAGCGTATCCTCCTGTGTTTTTTCTGACTCCTTGGAAATTAAGGAATGCAATTCTGCCACCATGATGGAAGGTAGGATTCCCACTGCTGTGGTTGGCTGACTACAGGCATGATTTGGATAGACCAGTATGGAAGAATGCATGCAGCCGGTGACTGTGTCTAGAACCTGGCTGCCAGGGTTTTTGTGAGCAGCTAAGACAGCTTGCTTGCCACCGGCCAGGGTTGAGACTAATGGAATCAAACCACAGGGATTCTGCCTAGCTCAGAGCTCCACAGCTCCCAGCTCCTTTGAAAGAGAAAAACCTAAGTGTTTGCAGGGAGCTGAGACAGCTAGGAAGATGCTCAAAGGCCAAACAAGTTGGAGCAAAAAAGATAAGGATTTGTGTGTGTGTGTGTGTGTGTGTGTGTGTGTGTGTTTGTGTGTGTGTTAGGTTCCTGAAAGCACACTGGTTAAATCTTTGCAATGGAAACTTGTTTTCAGAAATTGACATTAGACAGGAGAGGTCATGGGCTGAGTTTTCCACATGCTGTCGTTTTCAGTGAACTGTTTCCGTATTTCAGAAGATATTTTTATCTCTGGGGTTTGCATTATGATATTGGAGCGAGGGGTGCAACAAATTTGGTTCATAAACTGGAGTTTTCTGGGGGCTGTCATTACAGCATGAGGGCTCTAAGAAAAACACCTGGGCCTCTTGGCTCCTTCATCAGGATCATACCGGTTCAGAAAGGAGAGGGCCCTTAGCTAAACATCAAATGGTTATTTGCTGAGTATCTTAGTACATTTAACATTAAGTGTGAGGAGGGATATTTTCCTTGCAAGATGCTATTTAAACTAGGTATTATTCTATTAACTTGTCCTTTCTCGCCTTAGATAGTGACAGCCAATATCACCTCAGCAAAAGCAACAAATTGGTCAGAGAAGAATCAGGGAGCTCTCTATGCTGGCTTCGATTTCCTGTTTTCTTACTACAGGATGGTGCAAAACTCCTGGCCTTTCCTAAGATGACAGGCAGAAATGTTCCTCCCAGGCTGGGTTTTATAATACAGAATCCAGTGCATAATGGCTCTCAAATAAGCCATTGAGATGACAAGAGAGGCCACATTTAAGTCAAGGTCCTTCCTACCAGTTGTGGCTGGGCAGTGGACCTTAGAAATTCACTAAACTGGAATAAAAAGAAGATGGTTTCAGTAAAAGCTGCAATGTAGCCTGTACTCATTTGGGGGAAATGAATCTCTCTCTCTCTCTCTCTCTCTCTCTCTCTCTCTCTCTCTCTCTCATATCATGTCAAATGTCATTAGTGTGATTTGAGGGAGTGAAGATTTCTGGGGCAGAAGCTCGCAGATTTGGGGAAGTGGCCTTAAAAGGAGTCAGGATATCATTCTGTTTAGAGCCTGCTCTCATTTTCAGAGAGCTAAGTGATAATTGTTAAGACTAAGGTTAAATCAGTTTTGGTTAATTCAAAATGAATTTAATCTTTGAATAGCAAAGCAAGACAAGCAGAAAGAATACAACTTACGTAGTTTTCAATTCAAAGCCCACATGACTTACCTTCATCGGAAAAAATAACCTTGTCTGTAGGATTACCATGTTTTTTTTTTCAGCTAAATTTTATGTGGGGTCTGTTAACATGCATCTGCGTACATTCCAATTCAATTCTAGCCTTCCATAGGGAACTGGAGGACCTGTCCTTTTACTCTTGCCTTGAAACTATCCCATGAGTTATCTGGGGCTGGTAGCGTGTCCTGATGCTCATTAGTGCTTCTGCTGGTAATCAGGTCTGTTGTGCCATCCGGAACGCCAGCTCGAAGCTCTGAGCTACAGCTGAGCTGAGCTGAGCTGCACAAACTGAAAAGGGGAACTCTAACAAAGACTGGTGTTGGAGCCGAAGTAGCACCATGGCTAGCTTGTCAAATTTATCTCATGGAGGATGCTATCTTCGCACTGGTTGGGATCAGAGGCGACACTCTGGGTACAGTTGTTTCTATTGAGCCTTAGGGGGAGCAAGTAGATGAGTGTGTCCCCTGCTTTCAAATTTCATGTGAAACCAATAAATGCTCTCTACCCATAATTCCTATCTCAATGGTCTCCTATTAATTGTTCAGTGACCTTGGAAAAAACTGGTAGGAGCCTTAACCAGAAACCTATTGGCCTGTCAGTGGCCTTCCAACCACGTTGCCAGTCCTTTTTAGCAATGTCTGTGTAGATTTCTGGTGCTGCATCCCAGAACCCCTCCTCTAAACTGCTCTTACTCTGAAGATGTGATTTGGCAGTTATGTCCACTGAACTCGCCTCAACAGAAAGCCAGGCTGTTGTACAAACCACAGTTACCTTGGAAAGCTAAGGAGCCCCTAAAAGGTGCCCGGAATGCTGCCGTGGCATCTGTCTGCTGAAATGCCGGCGTGTCCTGTGAGGTTTGCACCACCGAAAGTCTATGCAGTCTGTTCTCAACCAGTTCCTGTGTGCCACATACACACAGTCACTCTTGCGTGTGCACTCATGCACATAAACACAGTGCTAAAGAGGGGAGGCTGTCGTTTCTACTTCTGTGCGCGCCTGCGTGTGCATCGCTATCCTGCTGCAGTCTTCCTGTCCACTGCTTTGAGGAAGCTTGCAGGGCAACTTTTCCGTCCCTCCTCTGTTTTGTGGGAAACAAGAATAAATACGTATTTAGTCGAATAGCTCATGGTTCCGATTCATGCGTGTGTCTGTTTGGAACAGGATATAGGCTTCCTTCACCCAGTGTCTTTTGGAAGGCCTGGTCTTAGATGAGGAATGGTACCACCTCCCTCTTGTTCTAATACTGCCAAGAGGCAGCATCGTAACTGCAGGCTCTGTTTACAGCTCACCAGCAGTGTGTGTCTCCGTGGCTCTATTTCAATATCTTTGAAGAGACTTGAGTTGTTGCTTCCCGAATTCTCTGGTTTTTTTGCCAGTGGTGGGTCTTGAGTTGTGTCTTTGTGGAGGGAAACTACATGATGCTGCTCGGATGCATTGTGGGAGTGAGGGACGAGGTGGTAAGCAGAGGACACTAGAGCTATGGGTCTGTGCAGTGGTGATGCTAAGATGCAGTCAGTGTGGTTATGGCAGCAAGTCAGGTGCTACTCTTTGATAGGTTATTATTAAAAATCTTAAATGGGATTAAATAAAGTCTTTCCTAAGAGAACTGAAAGTAAGCTACGGTCCGTTGAAATCTTTTTATTTCTGAGGCCGGCTGTTAAGTACGTTTCTTGTCCCATGCAGAACTAATAAGTGTTCTATGTTTCGAATTCCATCTTCAGGCTCCTAGGTGCTGCTATATTCAAAACATCATCTTCCCCGTGCCAATGGGTTCATTCTGTAGGACGGCTTTGAAAGGAAAAAGCATGCTTGTAAGGATTTAGTTTCAATTCAAGGTGACGAGTATGTTTTAATTTATTTGCTACTCACAGGCATGTCTGCATAGGTGCCTCCTTAATCGAACATTTTATGATACGTTTTCCATATTTAAAAAAAATTAAAAAGGAGGCATTGTCACAGGAAGAAAAATACCCACGGTAGAGGAATTTGAACTCAAGTCCATTTAACAAAATTCATGATTTCAGCTTCTAAGAACTTTTTCCTTTTTCCTTTGTAGAGGAACAGGCATGTCCGCCACCCTGAAAAACAAGCCTTTGTTTCTGCAGTTGCATGTTCTGTTCCTCTGTACTTAAAATATGACTGCTGGCAGAACCTTTTCATTCCTGATTAGTGCTTTTTATGCCCTAAATGATTACTTAGATGATTTTTGTCCAATTTGAGATTAGCTGAACATCTGTTGCTGCAATAAACCTGTAAACTCTAGAAATGGAATTTTCTATTTGGAAAATTCTTTGATGTGATAATAAAAAAGAAAGGGAACAAAGCCTTTTGAAGAAGAGTGCTCATTTTATAGTTAGCTCATAGGTTTTAGAGAGAGCGCCTCAAATGCTACCGATTCCCCTCCCTTAAATGGTGAGGTTACTTTAATAAATCTGAGCGTGCATCTGAGATTCTAATACTCACTCCGTCATTTACGTAACTTCTCTCCACCTTCAGGTGCAAGTTGGGAAGAGACTGTTAGTTCTTCTCCAACCCCACTGGGCAGCTTCAAATCTCTGAAAAGAATGTGTAGTCATAGACTAGTCCACCAGCAGCGATTAGGCCAGCTTCTGACTGAATGCTAAATCCTTGCCATGAACACGACAGCTATCACAGCGATACAGCAGAAGAGAGTGATGGCCTTCAATGTGTTTTTAATTTCAAGTATTGCTTTTGGATATTGCTCTGAGTCTTCCCACTTGGCTTATCTACGTCAATTATTAGCACAGGAAACTTAATTAGAAGAAAACGAGGAGCTAGAGACAAAATTTGAAGGCATCTCCAGAAACTATCTCACATATGAAGCTTTAGAGACTTGTGATAATACTGTCGGTTTTCAATTATGTTCAGTTTGACTTTCTCCTTCCGTTCTTGTGACTCTCCCTTTCTTAATTCCACTTTCTATAGGAACCACCGTCCGGTTGAAAGGTCATTCCATAAATTCTCAAATGGAATGAAGACAGGGAGAGATTTTACTGAGATGGCTAGAAAGGAATTGGAGATCCTATTTAATGGGGTATGGTGTGTTTTAACTTCTCTGTCTTAGAACCTTATATTGAAATTGGTCATATGAAGAGGTGGTCATGGACAGAAAGGAAGAGGAAGCGTGTTGAAGACAGGGTCCCCTGGGGAGGAAGCAGGGGTGGGCAAAGGCATTGGGACTAGTCTGTTTGTGCACTGACCATTCATATTACAATGGGTGCAGTATAGCTTACTTACCAATGGAACAGCTACTGAAAAAGTACTATAGATATGGAAGGAATGAGACTCTATTCTTGGCATCTGAATATTAGTTCATTGCTTCTGTAGGACACTAGAAATACTCTATATTTAAAAATATTTATTTATAATATATAAAACATCTATATTTAAATACCTTATATCATGAACTTCCTTGTTTGAAATTTCCATCCCTTCCATTTTTCTTTGAATCCAGTCTGCATGAGCTTGCATGCTGTAGCCTGCTATCTTCTTCAGGTTCAGCCAGTACTTCATTAACATTGATAATCATCCTAAATGCCTCTTAGTACTTAGAATAGACTTTTTTCTCCATTCTAGCTCTTGCTTTGTAAAAATCATTTTTCATAGCTTGTAGAATAACTAATTCCCTTAGGATTTCTGCAAAACCTCCACTCCTCATCAGGATTTCCTTTTGTTCTTGTTATTCCCAAATGCCAAACACACTTTTTGGGTCACAAAGTCCCAATGCTGAAGTTAGGACTTGAAGGAAAGCTCTTAAAGACAGATATCTGGTCTACCACATTCATCTCTGTAGCTTTCATACCTAGTGGAGGCCTAATACATTTATTCATTGAACAAATGAACAAAACTAGATATAAATAAATAGCCCGTAGAACTACATACTGTACATGGTACATGTGAAAAATAAATGATCAAATTTATGTTCTCACTAGAGACACGAAACTTACAAACACAGCACAATTAGGAAGTTAGACAGTCTTATAAAGTACTAAAAGAGGTAGTTTATTTGAGACTATGCACTGAGCTTGAATCATTTGGGTAATTCATTCCAAAGAAATGAGTCCATGATAGAAGGAGACACATTGTGCTACACCTATACAAATACATTTTTATCAATACACTGGATGTTTCCCTGATATTTGTGCTTTCCCTTCTTTCATTTTCCCTCTACCATTCCCTTCCTGTGTTCTTCTTCCTCTTTTCTGCTTTAATACCAAGCCTGGCTATGATGGAAACTAGCTTAAAATGGATAGATAAGTATCAAGGAGTATACATTTGAGCAATGTGCTGGTCTTTGCAATGATATGAGGTTTCGCAGATGCCAATTTATTCCTAAATAGAGAATTTTTCTATATTAGGAGTTTAGTGTATTCACCGAACTTCTGGAGTTTGGGCTTTTGTATAGAGAGAATTTGGTTCCAGAAGTCATACTTGAGTGTGAATCTAAGTGCTGGAACTACTTGGCTGGATGCCTTGAGGAAATCGCTTTACATTCTAGGCTGTGTTTCCTCTTGACAGAATGAGATGATTGATCCATCCTATATCTAGAGTGCCCTGCTCTAAGAACCCATTGCCACTGCTGAATGATTGGAGTCTCCCACATTTTCTCCCTCCAAGATTGAACTTCAAGGCTAGACTCTTCTTTCTCCAAACTCAGAGTGTACGCCTGGCACACAGTGAACTCAAATGCATTATTATAATACTTTTCTGCTGTTTTTCTGTATGCATGCCACAGGTTAAGTTTGCATCTTTGCTGTACTAGAAGACAAAAGCATCTATGTACCTGTCCTCCACAGAGCCTAATATAGAGCTATTTCTTTATCCATTAAGATTATGTGTAGAACTAGTAAAAACATAGAGAACAAGTGTCTGGAGGACAAAGCCGTGAATGAGACATCTCTATCACACCTCTTCCCTCAAGAGTCAAGGACTATCACAAAGCCATGAATGGGATATCTCTATCACACCTCTTACCTTAAGAGTCAAGGAGTATCACAGAAGAGGAGGCAGAAAGAGACAGCGGTTAGGGAGTACCTGAACACAACTGTGTCTCCTGGACATTTCAAGACCAATACACTGATGGATACACAGCAGCTATGGTTGCCTGTTGTTGTGGTTTGAATAAGAGTGGCCCCTATAGACTCATACATGTGTATGCCTAGTCTCCAGGGAGTGGAACTGTTTGAAAGGAATAGAAAGGTTAGGAGGTGTGTCCTTGTTGGTGGAGGTGTGTCCATGTCGGAGGAGGTGTGTCCTTGTTGGTGGAGGTGTGTCCTTGTTGGTGGAGGTGTGTCCTTGTTGGAGGAGGTGTGTCCTTGTTGGAAGAGGTGTGTCCTTGTTGGAGGAGGTGTGTCCTTGTTGGAAGAGGTGTGTCCTTGTTGGAAGAGGTGTGTTCTTGTTGGAGGAGGTGTGTTACTAGGAGTGGACTTTGTGGACTTTGAGGTTTCTCAAAGTCTTTCTGCCAGTGGATCGGGATATAACTCTCAGGTACTGCTCTAGCACCATGCATGCTGAATTGCTCCCTGCCATGTTGATAAAGGACTGCCCCCTCTGAACTATAAGCAAACTCATAATTAAATTCTTTCTTTTATAGTAATTGCCATCATCATGGTGTCTCTTCACAGCAGTAGAACACTAACTGAGACAGCTGTGTAAGATCTGCACAAGATTAAGCCAATCAACATTTCCATACGTACGACTGTTGGATTTGTAGGAGGCAAGGTCAATCATCAGGTCAATACACTGAAGGCCTGATAACGGTGCCTCATGAGCTTATTCTTCCCACACTTTTAAGTAAACGGATGTATGTCATGTTCTTGTCTTCATTTATCATTCCAAATCCACAGAGCTGAACATTCAGCTAAGCTTGAACATATCCAATAAAGAGAGGTTATGTTATATGATAAGACTCTTTCAGAACCAGGATCGCTTGTCAAATGATGAGTTCTCAGTTGCGTCTCAAAGGCCTTTGCATAAGGGGGTAAGGAGGTGAGAAGCCACTACCCTTCGCTGAGGAGTTACTGACAGTTTATAACTGCTAGCGGAAGGGAGTCGGGTTTCTTTAGGGGTGTGGTCCTTGGTTGGTAGACCATGTTTCAGTAGATGTCCTCACATCTGTGTGTATATAGACAGCACGATTTGGACTCATTGAGTTATTAAAATGATTTTTGTGTTTTGTTTAAGAGGATATGATGTTGTGAATGGGGGGAGGGTTTGGGAATGGATGTGAAAGGAATTAGTGGGAGGAGCATGGAATGAATATGATCAAAATTCATTGTATGCTTGTATGAAATTCTGGAAGAATTAATAAAATTATTTTATTCTTCAAGCAATTCACTCAAATGAGCATATGGTTTACAACTTAGGTATTGGATGCGTACTAGTTGCCAGGCAACTTGTTCAAGGTGCAGTGCATTCAATGGTGAATGACACAACCCAAAATTTCTTCAGGTCCACTTGGAGCTTTTCTGTTGGTCTCAGGTACTATACTTACACTAAAAACAAGAGGGGAAAGGAGCCAGCTGCAGTCACTGTCTTTAGAAACCTGGAGTCTGGCATCGTGCCTTGTGAGACACTACCTTCTCACACACATTGCAATCCCACAGCCTCTGTGTGTGGGAAAAAGAGCACCTGTAACCATCCTTATTACAAACAGGAACCGGGGCTCAGTGAGATGAAGAGGCTTTGCTAAGCAGAACAGCTACGGGCATCATTAGCTAGACTTTGGCTCCCAGTCAAGAACTCTTTCTGTGTCTAATGGTGTGACTGGGAAGTCTGGGCCTCCGACATGCAAGCAGCAGGCTGGAGACTCAGTGTGGCATTTCCTCCCAACTAAGGAAGTTGGTTTTGTCACCTAGCTTTGGTCCTTGGAACCAGTCATCAGCTTGAAGAAGGCCCCTAACTTAGCAGCGTGCTCTGTTCCTTCCAGTAGCACTCATTGTCTTTCCTGGACTTGATGGTGACAAGGGTCACACTGTGGTGTCACTCTTCCCGGGGACTCTAAACTTTCACAGCTTACATGCTACAAAACATTTTATAGAAAACCTCCTTCTCACCATGAACAAAAGCCCCTTTCTCCCTTAGCGGGACAGCTCAGTTTTCGCTGGCATCTTGTGAAAGCTTGGGCTACTATCATGAACATATGATAGTGGGCACCATCATTTGAAGGTTAAACCAAAACTGGTCCAGCCTCGCTTTATAGCTGAGGAAACCAACGCCAACTGCGGCAACTTATCCAAGGGTCTTTATTCTCTCTGGAAGATAAATGAAAGTTCATTTTAGTCATGATTCCGAAAATGTGGATAGACAAAGACGAGGAACCCATGGTGTCTTTCAGGTTCAAAGGTGCTGAGGCTGGTTGGGCGACTGCCAAAAGACACACAAATGAATGTGTCCCTGGGGTCATCGTTCTACTGAGCCCACAGACAATGTGGCCATTTATAGCGCTTTCCTCTGTGAGCTTATGCACCTGCTGTCAGCGCCTGTGAAAAGAAGGGCAAGCCTTGAACCCCCCGCCAGCTGTGTGACCTTGAGTGAGTGCTGGCACTGCCCCGTACATGAGGTAGGAGCAGAGCTGGTCCCCACCTCCCAGAGTCATTTTTGAAAACACGCTGATGAATATGAAAATATTTGAAAGAGGCTGGTGTGCATGCACTGTTTCTCTGGGCTCTACCCCTGAGGTTACTAGTTGATTTTCAGAGGCTTAATGCTGCTTCTTGCCACTCTTCCTGTCATAGAGAAGGTGGCCTCACCGCCTCTGCAGACAGGCCTTATACATTTCTCCCTGCCCACTTTTAATTTATTAGCATTTTCTAACATCCTTTATTCTGTGTCTCCATGATAGGCAGCTCTGATCTTGACTATGGCCGGCATCCTTAATCAATCCCAACTGTCTTTCTTTCTGGCTTCAACAACTATCTTGACATCTTCTTCCAGGACACTTGTGTGAATTGGTTGGAGCCGGCACACGGCCTATCACTTTGTGTTTCCTCCCATGGCCAGTTTCCCAGAGTAAAAATAGAATGACAAAAACCAGAATGCGGGTGGTCTAGCCATGCGTTCCCACCCCACAGATGCTCACAGTGAGTTACTGAAAAGGAGATGAAAAATTACCCATAGCACGAACTACAGCAACAATGGCAAGAAACGGTCTAATCCTTCAAGCAGGGGAAGTTCTTGCTTTTGTGCTGTGACTTTAACCTTCAAGTCTCTCTCAGCTTCATGTGCTGTGACTTTAACCTTCAAGTCTCTCTCAGCTTCTCTTGTCCCTCGTGCAGGTGGTGGAGGTACATACCTAGTCACTAAACTCCTGTGAGTGCTTGGAGTCCTTCCTGATTCCTCTCCCCACCCTCTCATTCCCAATGGGTTCTCAGAGTTGTAGATAACCCTTCCAGTCTTCCGGTCCCCCCACTAACTCATCTGACCAGACTTAACCATGTCACCTCCAGTGTAGCCAGTCATGATGGTGAAAAATCAGACCCTCCCTTCCTTTCTTAGCTGGCTTGCTTGTGAGATAAGATGTCCTGGGCGAAGCTGCCCCTCGCTGCTCTGCCTGCGCAACATGGAACCCTTTGTTATTTTCTTTCCTTTACACACCGTTCTCCCCTTCCATTTATAGTAATAAATCCAAGTTGGTCCTGTGCAGTCAAGGCCACACAAAAGTGCCCTCTTTGCGTACGAGAGACCCCTTCTCCTTGCTGATGAGAGATTCCTTTTCAGCTACCAAGGCCACGGAGCGTGCTGGAGACTGCTGACTTTGGTCAGACTGACCTAGGTCAAATCTCAAGTCAGTGACCTTGGGAAGAGAGCGAGCGGATCTGTTTCCCCATCAAGAATATGAAATTCGTGGTTGTAGTCATTTAACATGAAAAGGTTGAAGAATTAAGTCAGAAAGTATACTTTACTAAGAGAGACCAGACCAAACCAGTAGAAAGAAGGAGGGGAGGAAGAAATGGAAGGAAAGAGTCAGGCAGGAGGGAGGTGTTGGTTTCAGATTGGCTGATATGGTTTGTGGAGACTGGCAGAATAATTCTGGGTCAGGCAAGGGTCAGTGCTGCTATAGCCTCTGTGCCCAATGTTGAGAGCCCAGCAAGTTTTAGACGCTGTTCTCTGTGGGCACAAACTTTTTACCAGTCCCGTTCTTCATATAAAAACGAAAGACTGTCTTGGCTAAAACCTGCCTCGCTCATTTTGATTTTCCCAGCGTGGGGTATATGTCAGCACTCAGGTAGTATCCGATGAATGAACGAGCTCTGGGGAGGAACTGCAGACTTTAGCAGAAGCAGCACCTAGCGTGTAGTTATTCTCAGAGTCAAAGGACTTAGCCTAGATCCCAGGGGGGCCATAGTAAAGGCTCAGTGTCTCTGAGCAGTGACTCTGTTGGGCTTTGAGAGGCTTCTGTATCGTTTCGAGATGTCAAGTACTGGTCTGGATTGTGTCCTCTCTGCAGCTCTAACATGGCCTCTGCCATGGAGGATCCTTCAGGCTGAGAAACACACTCTGATCCTAGCAGCGTGCAGGACTGTCTCACCCATGTCTGTCCAATGCTTCAAATAGTTTGCCTCTGGTTTTGAGTAACAAGTTTTCACTGTTTGAACATTTGAACAAAGACAACATCAAATCACCAAAAAAAAAAAAAAATCACTGTTATGAAATGTCAACCATTGATACAGCTTACCAAGTGTGGACATGAGCTCTGGAGACAGACAACCTGAGGTCCCGTAACTCTCAATGAGTCCTTCTGCAACATGGTAAAGTAAGCCAACTACGTAAAACTTTGGGAAAATGAAATGGAATGGTAAACAATCTGCTCTTGGCACAGTATGTAACATACTAAGTACAGGTTCCATAAAGCATAGTGCTTCACTGCTTTCTGATCAAAATATATTTCTGTGTCAAATTCTAAATATACGTGTATGTGTACATACCTGCATATGCATACACTTGTGTGTGTGTATACATATGACATTTTCTCAATTAATTTGACTATAACCACTATTCTAAGCAATGTCTACATTTGGAAAGACAAAGAGTTATAGAAGTGACTTCTCAAATTCAGATTCTCACATTTCCACGTTTATGGGAACTTTTTCAAGTTATTTAACTTTTCGATGTCATGGTTTCTTCTTCTGCCCAAGATAATCTCTACCTGAAAATTATTGTAAGGATTATATTAATTCAATATTTAACAGGTATTATTATTATTATTATGTTCAACACATGATCTTGAAGTAGTTTCCAAAAACATTCTTGTTCTTGTTGGTTGTTGATAAGTTACATCATTGATGAGTTATGTCATTGTTCCCCTGTCATGAGACACTTAGATAGTTAGCAGAAGCTTAATTTGTGATTAAGTTAAAATTGCTCATGCCAACAAGTTGTGTATAGCAATATGAATTTGTGGGTCTTGCTCAGTGGCTGATCAAGGTGAAGGGATAAAAGTTCTATATAGTGTTCTGCTCCTGGCTTTGCCCAGTGGGTTTAGAGAAGCCAGTTCCTGTGGAAAGAGAAAGTAGTAGAAAGAGAGTTTTGTTCCGGTTAAAAACTACTCTGTCTGTTTTGCATTGCTCTTCATTAGTTGTGACATGAGGCCAAGTGTACTGACACTCCCTCTGCTGTCTGAGCATCTCGGGTGTGTGGCCACATCTCTGTGTTCTCAGCCGTATCTTGATGAATATTCTGAGCATCCCTGACTTTGCCACCTGAACATTCGGAGAAAAGTACAAAATATATGGAAAGTATTATGAAATATGAAATATTTTAGAGACAAAATATAGCCTTGAGGGTATAATTTTCTATCATATATTGGAGGCTTTGTTTTCCATTAAAGGCTTAGGTTCGATATTAATAATTCTTAAGCTGTAAGGAGTTTTAAGGTCTCTAATGAATCCTTGCTACTGGCAACCTTTCCCACATCCCCTGCCTCTCGGGCCTACATACAGTCTTCATTTTTGGATACCAGGGGTTGTGAACCTTCCTATTGTGTTGAATAATTTATTAGATTGAGGGAGGCTATATATAACATTGCTAAGCAGGATAAAAATATTATTCCTAATAATGGCTGTTTAGTGAGACAGTTTCAAATACAGTTGGAAGTGTGTGCAAATAAAATGTACCTTGGCCCGGTTCCAAAGCCCAACACAGTTCTGAGTTCTACTTCAGGCTACAGGTAGAGCGGATTCAGTCTAATCTACTCACTCGGGATGGCAGATCCAATTATTCAAACTGGATTTCTTTCCCTGACTCTTCTCTTGCCTTCTCCTTCATGGCAGCCCACTTCAGTGCAGCTCACTGAAGATGGAGCTCAGTGGGGTGCGTGTGATCCTTCAGTAGGAAATGTGCTCACCACACAAACATGAGGACCAGGGTTTGATCCCCGGGACCCAGACAAAAGCTGTGTTTGTACTCTCAGCTCTCCATGTGTTGTCTGCAAATCCTGGGGCACCAACTTAACTGAAGTGGGGAGCACCCAGGCAGTGAGAACACTTGTTCTCGTATACCAAAGTAAATGCTATATGAGGAACGCTACCCATGGTTGCTCTCCGGCCTCCACATACATGCATAGTGCAGCCACACACATGAACCTGCATACACGTGAACCTATGCATACGCACACATACAAAATGGTTCTTTTCACACTCTTGATCAGCTTTTGGTTTAGGTCCATTCGCAGTGTCTTGGAGACAGTGAATAGCCACAGGTCTAGATGAGAAGTGTCCAGGATGCACAGATACACAAGATAAACAATAAGAAGACAGTTTAGCAAAACAAGTAAACAGAAACTTAACTTCAGGTGATGCAGACAAAACTCAATAAAACCCAGCCGAATCCCATGCTGGGTGTTTGGGGAAGGACTCTTGGGCAGATGTGCACCAGCTGAGATGGCTCCATGGCATGACCTGTGAAGATCCAGGAAGGGACTATTTCGGAATTGAGAACAACAGACACGAGGGACTGGGCCCTCCAAAAATCAATGAGCAGAAAAGGAAGCCAGTCAGGACAGGGAGAGGCAGGCTGGAAGATTGAGGTCAGGCCAGGCTTGGCGAGCAGTGGGAATGGATCTGGAATTTATTCTGAGGCAATGGAAAGCCACTGGCAGGGCTTAAGGAGAAGGTCATGATCTCATTTGCATCTTTAAACAATTACTTTTGATGTAGGATGGACTCCACCAGCTGCAGATGGCATCCTGGTTCTCTCTCTCCCTCCCCTTCCTCTTTCTTCCTTTCTAGAGGGTTTGTCTTCAATTTATGTTTGATAATATATGCCCCTACTTTATGTCTATTTGTAGGAAAGCTGGAAGAAATCGAAAGGGTTCTGGCATCCCTTTCCCAGTCACTCACTGGCACCGGACAAGGTCTGGAGGGTGAAGGGAAGAGTTAGTTCAGCCATTGAATAAGCTTTTTCTAGCCCAAATGTTTCTGGCATTGGGCATTTTCAGAGTCATGCTGACAGGTGAGAAAGAGCTGAAGATAACAGAGATTAAATATGCCATGTACATTTCTCATGTGCCCGTTCTTAAATGGCTTTGATGTCTTCCAGTCCTTTGATGGTCATTTTGATGGCAAATTGGTGAGATCATGGTTTCCATCACTGAACCTCCGTTCCTTGACCAGATCAGGTAGACAGAATAGCTTAAGATTTCTTGCTGTCATCAGCGACTGACCTCCCCATTTTCACTCTTCTCCAAAAGTATTTCCATCAAAACCTCTGGTGTACCCTCTGGATGCCATCGGCTGAGATCCCTGCTGGACCTTTAGGTGCCCTCTTCTCCACCTCCTGTCTCCCCAGCTCTGCGCTGACCCATGCTGTCAAATGCATTCATATCCCACAGGGAATTGCATCCGACTCCCTCAAGACAGAAGTTGCTTCTTTCCCAGCCTCCTTTGTGCTAATTTCTCTAGTTCTCTTCTTCAATGACTTACATGGTAGAGCAGCTAAGGACCCAGGCTTGGCAATCAGTCAAATCCTGGCTCTGTGGCTTGCTGGCTATATGCCTCCAGGCGAGTCAAAACCTGTTCTCATACACACGTATGCATGCACACACAAGCACACTGCTGCTTTACTTAGCTTGCTGAGCTGTGCCAGACTCACAAGATTGCCAGCGAGTGTCCACTATAGTTCCAAACACAGATGCAAGGTGTGTCTGACGAACAGGCATCGTGAGGCACACCTCGGGGAGTTTGCAGTTCTAGGACCCTGGCGCTAGATTAGTACCGATAAACTCAATGATTGTGAGCAAGAACTCCAGTCTCAGGTTTTTTACCTTATGGGTTGCTGAAGCATTTTGTGCCAACATAAACTTTTTAACAAAGCAAGGGGGAGGGCTTCAGGTACATTTGGTGATGTCTTTCTCAGTATTGGCTGCAATTCTCCAGTTGTGGGTCTAACAATTATTGGGCGCATCTTCTTGTTTTGGTTGTAATAGAATTTTTATTGTATAGCATTTCATAAGAAATATAGTCATCATATAACATGAAAAATAAAGTCATTTTTGCTGTGTATTTGAAACATCTTACAGTTTGTGATGATAATATATCAATAGTTTTATTGTAGCTAAGGCTTAACTCCACGTTTCTTTCAAGATTTACTTTATTTTGTAGGTATGTGTGTTTATTCTGCATGTATATGCGCCATGCACACCTTTCCTGGGAAATGGGGTTGTGATCTGCTGGGAACTGAACCCAGTTCCTCTGCCAGAGCAGCGAGCACCTTTAACTATTCAGTCATTTCCTCGGTGCCTTAACCCCACTCTGGATATTAATATTCTTAACACATGCTCCTTTTCCCACAACGACAATAGGAGGTGCATTTTAAAAATGTGTAAAAATATGCAGCTCTCTCCAACTTTATTTATAACAGCAGTTATGCTGTTTATTTTGCAGTAAAGAAAACACAACTCCAAGCGTTCCCTTTTACCTGTGTGCTATGTTTGTGAATTCATTAGCTGAACAGAAAAAAAAAATTCAGTAGCATTGAATTCCACCTATAATGCCCATGTCCTTGAAGGGAAACCAAAGTCAAAACCTCCGTAGCCTCTGCGAGGAAAATTTCCCCCTCCAGAGATAACTCCCACTCAAGCCTGGTAGTAATCGCTCTCATCAGTGCACCAGGCCCTTTGTGAACATCTGCGCCCATGTGGTTTACACAGCTCCCATAATAGCGCAATAACGGCTGGTTTTCATCGCTTTGATAAATAAGGAAACGGAGGCTTCAAGTCCCTTGCACAGCTAGGGAGTGGCATCTCTGGGATGTGACTGAGCCCTAGGTCCTGTGATCTTTGACTTGTGTATACTGCAAGACATCCCTGTAGGCTGCCCTCCGGTGTCAGTTTTGCTGCTGCTGTTGTCCCTTGTCATGAGTCCTTGCTCATGGACCTCTGTCTCACCGTTCATCACCTGCCTGAGCTCTTGAGCCTGCCTGTTTTGCTGGCTGTGGTGTTTGGAGAGCCTTTGAGATGACAGTGTCTGTCAGCATCATCTTTCCCAGGACTGTGTTAGCTTTGCTACCTCCACCCACTCCCTCCTTCTTTACTATGCTGAGTGTCCCCCCTCTTTTCTCTCTTCTGGCTTTTCCTCTGTTCTCTGACCTGGTTTGCATTGTGCAACCACTCCCTGCCTGTGCTAATGTTCTGTGGTCTCCACCCTTGCTGCCTGGCTTTAAGTTGGACCCCACTTAATGTGTTACCCAACTAGCTTAACTCTCTGTCACTACTTCATGTTTTCTTGGTTTTAAAAATCAACCTGGCAAAACTTATGTCAGTTCAGAGGTTGTTGGCAGGGAGACGATGACTTGATTTGTGTAAAGAGTTTAGCTGAGTGCCTGGCCCACAGTGGTGCCCAACTTATCCATCTTCTTTGCTTTGATGTTTTGATGTCATTTGAATGACGACTAGCCATTTATATTAGAAAATCCATTGTTAGGTTGAAGGAGCAATCCAGCCACTGCAAGGAAAATCTGTCTCCCAAGAAGAAAACATAAATCCTCCTTCAAGGTACTTCCCATTTCTTAGTTTCCCATCTTCCCTTGGCCACAGTGGAATGAGTTGGCTGGCCACTACTAGGACCTCAGAGGCCTGCACATCACCCAAGTTTGGTTTCACTCTGGCCCACATTCACAACACAAGGGTACAACCTACTTGCTTGGCTCTGGACGGCCCAAATCTGTGGTCCTAGGAAGCCAGGTAAAGACTGAGGACAGAGATGCCCTTCACACAGACGTCTTCCCCCTCCTCTTCTCCCAGGCTGAGTTTCTTCATCTCAAAGATGACAGGATTGGCTATCATGGTTTTGAAGTTGGGAGCCCTGGAAGTTGGCCCCTGAGCCGAGCAGCTCTGCTGTTGCTTAGCTCCTGAGCATCCATCTTGTGCAGGGACAAGGCTCATTTACTCACTGCGGCTTGGCTTGTGCTGCAGCCGTCTGCAGCTCTGGCACCGAGTCACACTGCAGCCTACATTATCGCTCTTCTTGTAGCAAGCAACCATGCCTTGTCCCATTACTACAAAGCAAATTCTCCAAGGAATCCCATGGTGCTCCAGGAATCTTCTGGAAGTTGCTTAATGTACGTGGCCTTATCCTGAACGTTAAAAAAAGAAAGAAAGAAAACCTTCAGAAGAAAAGATGCTCCATGGAGTCCCAGCAAGGCATAGTCCAGTAAGAGAGAGAAGAAATCCAACAGTCGTTGAGCTTTGTGGAGTCAAATGGGAATCCTTTCTTGGTGGCTCAGGGTCAGACCCTATGGCTTATGCGAATGTTCTATGGTGATAGTTCCATCTTCATCTCTGTTTACCTTTAACTGAGGAAGCCTGAGAGTCTATCTAAAGCCAAGTTACTGCTTTAACTAACTCAGCTGGTTAGGGCACTAAAGCGCATTTTTTTCCTTTTCCCTTATGTGATAAATCACCACGTACTATTTGTTCTCTCTTGAAAATGCCTCTTTCTACTTCTGTCATCCCCACTGTAGAACTGGACCTGATGGCACTCCTGGGATCCTGAAATTGATTCTAAGGTGTCCATACTCCCAGACTCCTGTGTGTGTGTCCCTTTGTGTATATACCAATATATTTCCCACTCTTTTCTGAGTTCACAGTTATCTCTAGGCTTCCATAAACAAAAGCCATTTAGAGCAGGGGTTTTCAACCCATGGAGGTTGAGCGACCCTTTCACGGGGGTTATATATCAGATATTTACATTAGGATTCATAACAGTAGCAACATTACAGTTGTGAGGTAGCAATGAAATAATTTTAGAACTGCAGGTCACATGAAGAGTTGTATTAGAGTGTCAAAGAATTAGGAAGGTTGAGAACCACTGACCTAAAGTCAACTTTCTGTCTCCTCATGGCTGCCATCTTCACGTTATCTCTTTACCAAGATGTTTGTTTGTACAAATGTCTTGATCTAATTTTCTCACACCCTTAAAGGCCCAGCTGAACTTCAGAAAAGAGCCCTGTCCCTCTTGTTTGCCAAGGCCAAGGCCCGACCACAATGCCCGGCTCACAGGAGTGCTATGTAACTATGTGACTGTCAGGACTTCATTTCACCCCAGCTGACGTTCAGTATGGGATTCTAAGTGCCAGCATCAGCTCTGCAGGCTGAGTAGTTCCAGGGGGTGGCTTTGTTTTCATCTCCTTATGGAACGCTAATATCAATGACACAGAAGAAGTTTCCACAGGGGATGGATGCTAGCTGCAGCCACTTTTTTTTGGGATGAAAGGGCAGATGTACGGAGCCCAATCTAAACGTCCCAGCCATACTTTATTTATTGACCTGCTAGTTATAAGGTAGGTGATACTTTTTCCCATTTTACTGCTGAGAAACTGAGGCCCAGAAAGATTAAATTTTTGTTCAAAATATGAGCACTACAACATGGCTGATGCCAGAACATAAACCCAGAGATTGTGGCTACAGAGTGGGCAGTCATTAGTGCCATGCCATGCACCTTTCTAGAGTGCGGTAAAGCATAGGCCGTTTTCAAGTGTCCCAAGCCTTATGGACAGCTCCAAACTCCGCTTCTGCAGCCGATGGGGCAGTTTTACCTTGTTCAGAATTCACAGCCCTTCAGATTCATCTCCTGTTTGCTTAGTTTCTGGTGTTTGCCTAGCTGTCTACAGAAGGGTCTGTTCTTGTGTTTTAGCACTAAGGGATGAGAACTACACCCTAGCTAGAGCCCCTATCTTTCCACAGAAGGGAGTCATCCAGCCATGCGAAGCCACATGGCCGGGAGCTAGATGAGCTTTCTCTGAGAAAGTTCTGCTTCTAGGGGCTTCTCTGGCATGCGATCCCAAGAAGCTCTTCACTGTGAGCCTCTGGTCAGCTGAATAAAAATGAAGTGGCCATTTGTGTTCCCCCACTGATTGAGCTGGCTTGACCTAATGTAGGTTCAGACTCAACAAAAGCACAGACAGGCTCGCTTCCAGGCTTGCAATGGAGCTAGAGGAGGTAGGCTGTGTGCCCAGCTTCTTGCAAAGTACGGCCTTGGATCTGTGTCACTGGTACCCTTTAAAACAGAGGTGTCAGAGTCTCCCACCCCCATACCAAGTTAGGAGATTATTTGTGCAGACGCCCCGCTTCTGATGCCAACTGGATCTTCTCCAAAGGAGTGTGTGGAGCAGGGTACCCTTCTCAAAGGCTGAGCGTATCCATCATGAGTAAGATGCTTTGTCAAATGAAATGTCTCAACTGTCCCCTTCTTGGTTATTCAAGCTTAACATTTTGCCCCATGAAAACGCTTTCTTGGACGAGCCTAGACCTTGAACATCTGAATGTCATGTATTGAAAGGAATGTCGGGTCAAAGCAAGTTTGTACTCCATTATTGTATGTTAAGGACTAAGTGTACTCCTTTCTTGCTATTGACCAGTCAATGTGTAGATTTCCCAGGACTCCTCTGGTACATGTTCGGTCCACACATCTCTCAGTGATGCAGGGTTCACTTAGAGGCAGAGCATGGTGACATGTTATCTCCATCTCATCATGCTCTGCTGCCCTCTTGGGTGGCAGTGAAAACCGAGATTTCTTCTCTGACTGTCAAGCGTGAATGCTACTTCTTCATCAGTGGCGTAGCTTCTAAGTTTTCGTACAGATGGTAGTGACATGGGGTTTATGGAACTGTCGAACTCCATATTCAGGGCAGACTTAGATAATCAATCATCTTCACTGCACCAGAATCTTCTGTGACGGTAAATTGACTTTATGCCCGCAGTTGTGAAGATGGCTCACTGTTGCTGGGTTCTGTGAGCCTCTTTTTAATCTGAGCCTGATAGTGAATGCAGGTTCACCCATTCCCTTCTAGGTAATTTTGATCTCTTAGACAGAACTTGCTAGGCGTTCCCTAAAAATGTCAGGGAAGTGGGCCACTGTGTTTTGTCTGCTTACCTTTGGCAATGGGACTGAATTAGATATTTTGAAAAAAAATGGGTGAAGAAAAAAAAGAATAAGGTCCAAAGTTCACCCAGGATAAAATAACCACGTGATAAACCAATGTCCACAAGGGCAGAATAATGTGCCAACTAGAAGCTAGCTATTGGCAGCAAAAGTCAGACTATATCCAGTTTTTACTTATGAATTGGTAAAATTTAGACTAATTAGAAAAAAATTATTAATGACCTGTGAAAGATAGATTTTTGTGGATTCGATATCAAGTAGGTAACATATTTGGCTCTGTCTGCCACAACTATCTACATCCCCCATATATGCCTGAAGTGCGTGTTTGCCCACTGAAACATGTAGATCTGAAGATCCCCTTTGTTCTGATTTACATCTTTAAAATTGTCCATCAGCCTCACCTGTGGTAGAATTTGAATGAACTGAATGACTATTCAGTGTGTTGGCTTCAACGCTGACTTGGACCATACATCAGTCTAAGTCTTGGATCAAGGATGATTCTTTTAAAATGATGAGAAGTTCTCTAAACTAGAGGCAGCTATCTTTATCTCCGTTCTCCTTTTGCTTTGAGGGAAGAGCTGATTTGGGGGTCACACAAGCCTGTGAGGTTACACAAAAGCCCATACTTAGAGCAGCCCCGTGTGTGCTTTAATCCTCAACAATTATCTTCTTAAAAGTCTAAATCAGGGCTGGGGAGATGGATCAGTAGATACAGCACATTCCAGGCACGCATGAGGACTGAAGTTTAGCCTCCCCCACCCCAGAGCCCAAGTACAAAGAGGATGCGGTGTGGCGCGTCCTGCAATCCAGGCTTGCTTATGGTGAGATGGGAGATAGAGAGATAATCCCCAGAGGCTGGTGGCCAGATACCCTGTCGAACACAAGACACCCTGTCTAAACAGACTGGAAAATGAAGACACTTGGGCTTCAGGTGACTAGTCTCAAATTCCTACATGGTTTTAGAGTCAAAAGGGACTCAAAGGAAAGCGACCAGAGCGTATCAGTGGCTTCGAAGGCCCTCCCATAAGAACTGAGGATGGAGAGGCGGAGCAATCTGAGCAAAGTGGAACGATACCCATGAGGTACCTGGGAACTTGTATTGCTGAACCCCTTGTCCTTGTTGCACTTCCAGGGTCTAAATGTCCTAGGAAAATGCTTTCACACACTATTAATGTGTGCAAGATATGAGTGCCAACATTGTCAAGATGCAGTGTCTCATGGCTTCATCTAGAGAGAAGCTGCAGATTCTGTATTACTCGTAAGTTCACACTCAAGGCTGATGATGCGGATGCTTCGTGGTTCACACTTGGAGTACTAAGGCAATAGACTTGCTCGCTCTCTGATACTGAGGCAGATCCTGAATTCCTGCTTCATTTTGGCTTAGGCAGCACTACTGCCTTTCCTAGAAGCAGTTTGACCTCTCCTGTTTGCCTCACATTTACACCGACAGACGGCTGTACATAAGCATGCATCCCTGTGTGTTATAACTTTGAATGTTCAGAACTGGCTTCAATCTGCTTGGAATAATGAGATGTATTATCTAACGCAACCGAAGGAGCAGAGGGACTCAGATGGAGGCTTCAAGAGCTTTGAAGCGCACAGCTCTGCAATGTTATCAAAACCACTACTTTCTTTTTCTCCCTTCTCTGCTGTCCTTGGCACTGTCGTATGTCCAAGATCATCCTAGCCATCACCTTCCTGTTAAACACCATCAGAGGCAGAAAGAGCTGTGTCTCTGGTTTCTGTTTAGGATCTAGATACTCATTTCGAAGCGCATCACTTCTCAGAGCTCCATGGGAAGGACACGAGTCTGTTCTATGCCCATTCACTTCATCAGAATGGGATGACTGTAACTATCTCAGTTCAAAGATAATCAGGGTGAGCACTGATGGGCCTTTCCTTACCTGCCTGTTGCCCAGCCTCTGGAAGACACCAGTTTACTCTCAACTTTTGCCTGGGTCTCTTCCTTTGATTCTAGGGAATGAGGGCATCTAGTACCTGTGTTCAGTTCACATTGTTAAAGAGATGATCTCCCGTTCCATCTATGTTGACACAGATGATGGGATTTCATTCTTCTTTATTTTTTAGTTGAATAGTATCCTATGGTACTTATGTCTTTATCCATTTACAACTGATGGAGAACAGTTGTATTCATTTCCTGGATACTGTCAGTATGTAGACTTGCAGATTTCACTTCCTTTGAATATATACCCAGTAATAGGATTGTTGAATCATATAGTAGTTCTATTTTTAATTTTTTTTAAGAACCTCCATATTGTGTCCTATAATCCTGGTGGCACTATTGCCACGGCCCACTTGCAAGGACTCCGGTTTCTTCACATCTCCTAGAGTGTTTGTTACCATTCGTCTTTTGATAATACCTATTCTACCTGGAGTGGCATGCCATCCTGCTGTGGTGTTGAATTTCTCTGGCAATTAATTATCCCCTTTATTCTTTGGTTTCCTTATCTGTGAAATGAGGCTAAGAATAGCAATGCCTCTGTTTGCTGTTGTGAATATTGAATGTGTAGATAAACAGGGGAACGGTTAGCATATAGTAAGTGCTCTATAAGTGTTCACCCATGTTTGTTTTATGTTTCTCATGACACGGAGACAATCATTACACACATTTCCTGTAGTCCCCAAAATAATCATGAACAATTACACAGTATTGTTAGCCTAATGGCTAATAATAGCTAAGAGTAATTGAACACTATGTTCTAGCCTTTGTCTTGGCTGCCTCCAGGGACAGTCTCATAGGAGCTACCCAATAAATCAATTAATATGATTCTTCCACTTCTACAGGTGAGGAAATGGAAGCACACAGAAGTCAATAAGTTTGCAATAACTGTTCTCAATGCAATTCGGAGAGGGACAGTTAGCACTCATCTCCTGAGTCACAGATTCAATCACATACTGCCCTCAATAGGAGAGTGGATGGACTCCCTGTTACTGAGTTGTTTGCTCCTGGGTTCCCAACCTCCAGCTTGGCCAGCAAGCATTGCACTAAAACTTTGTCAGCAAGGCTGGAGAGATGGCTCAGCAGTTAAGAGCACTGGCTACTCTTTTGGATGATCAAGGTTTGATTCCCAGCACTCACATGGTGGCGAACATCCATAGCTCCAGTTCCTGGGAATCCAACACCTTCTGCCTCCATGGTGGTCAGGCATGCATGGAGTGCATACGGGCGGGCAAAATAATTATGTCCATCAAATAAACATTAATGAGTCTCAAAGAAAATTGAAATAAAAATCCTCTCTCAGAATAGACTTGGGAATGTAGGAGTAAATGACCACGAAAACACAACAGAACCTAAGAAATTAGGAAATTTGTTTTAAAGGATATTAATAATTGCAAGTAGGATTTAAAGTCTCTAAAGCACATTCATTTTTAATTGAACAAATTTGAGGCATTAATTGTCCTGCAAATCTATTCACTTGTAGATGAAAAGCAACACCCCAGGAAGATGCAAAGTCAGTATCTAGCCTCACAATGGAATGGAGACACTCAGCCCCATGAATTGTCTCATCTTGCTCCTCTGTCCTGGTCTTCGACATGTCAAAGATTTACATAGCAGAGCTGTTTTATTCAAATGAAGCATCAGGGGGCATCCCATTGAATAAAATAGATACATATTTTTTGATGACTCAGTTCTGCCTTCAGCTTTACAGTAAACCTGCCATGAACATGGCTAGCTAAGTGCATTGGACTTGGGCTGTCGGGATTGCTCAGCAGCTGGTGGAGGTGTTGTAATGAGCCTGGGATGTTTCCCAGAACCCACCTGGTGGAAGGAGAGAAGTGATTCTCCTCCGGCCTACACACAGGCGCTGTGGCATGTATGGTCTCTCTCCCCTGCCCCCACAAAAATAAACAACAACAAAAAGAGTGAAAGTGATATTTTAAAAGGCAAAGAAAACTCTGCCAGGCTTCAAATTTGCCCCCAGCTTTGCATTTGGCTGTCTGCTCCTGATAAAACCTTGGGTCCCAGAGAGCAGTAGCTACCGTCCTACACAACTCTCTGATAGCGGTTAAGTGTGAAGGTTTCTCATGACCCCAGAAGCTCAGTCCTTCACTAGCTGGCACAGTGTTGTGCCAGCCTGTCCATGCTAAGCACTCAGACACGAGGCAGACACGAAGTACAGCAGACATAGCCGTGAGCAGGGTAACTGACAACTTAGACTCTGTGCAGGTGACAGTTTGCAATTGTCGCTACATTTTCCCAAGTGCCGTAGATATTACAAAAATTTCAAAGCAAGTACATGATCTACACAAGCGTTTCAAGGGGATAGGATTTATCTCCCTGAAATGGAGAAAAAAAATTGTATTTGGTAAGAATTTTAGGGGAGATGGACAGCATGAGGTCAGGCTCCTCAGCCTGAGCAGTCACCATTGGTGACCTGAAGGTCCAGTTAGGGCTCCAAGAAGGACAAACGCTTTGGCAGTGACAAGGCCTGAATAGGTTCGGATCCACTTGCAACAGCAAATTCCAGCTTGACATTTGTTTTATTGTTTTCTTTTTGCTTTGATTAAAGATATCTTAGGTCTTTTTAGATGTGGAAAACCAGCCCAAAGTGTGAACAAGGATAATGGGGGAGGG